>NW_026057576.1:2991947-3003850 GCF_023721935.1 Panthera uncia | reverse complement strand
GGGGGAAGGGATGGAGGGAGGGGGGAAGGGATGGAGGGAGGGGGGAGGAGGGTGGGGGGAAGGGGGGAGGGAGGCAGACATGGAGGGAGGGGGAAGGAGGGAGTGAAGAAGGGCTGGAGGGGCAGGGGAAGGAGGGAGGGAGGGAAGGAGAAGAAAAAGACGTGGCAGCATTCGCCTACTCGGATACAAGGCCCGCGGTCCGAGGCGGCCCTGCAGCAGCCCGGGAAACCTCAGTTCCTGGGGAAACCAAGGCCAGAGAGCGAAGTGGGGGGACCGGCCACACCCACCGCCCGGGGGCGCTCGAGCAGGCCTCGCGCACGCGCGCAACGGCGGCCTGCGGTCCACACCGCAGGGCGGCGCCCTCCGCCGGCGCGCGGCCCGTTGGGAGCTGACGTCGGGCTCGGGTCTTCCCGCCAAGAAGGCGGGCGGGCGGGGGGGGGGGGGGGGGGCCGCAAGCCTCTCCGGCAGGCGCGGGGTCCGCAGGGTGGACGGGCCTGCAGAGTCGGCTGCCTGTTCGCCGGCCACCGCCCACGTTCTCAGGACCGGGAGGCGTCGCGGCCAGAGCGCAGGCCCCGAGTGGGCGAAGTCTGTTGCGCCATGGAGCGACAGGGCCGCGGGGCGCCCCGGAACCGTCCCGCAGGCCTCGTCCCCCCCCCCCCCCCCCCCGGGACGCCGTCGACGCCGTGCCCGGCTCCCCTGGCCACCTGCCCCCGGGTTCTGTACCGGTCCCACAAGTGCTAAAGGATCCCAAGCGAGAAATCTGGCAATTTCTCCGAAAATCTGTCGGGACAGCAGGACGCCCTTTGCCTTTCCGTCCGCCGGGCGGTCCTCTAGCCTCAGTCCTCCGTCTTTACTGCTGCGGGAAAGACACGGTTTCCAGTGCATCGAACACCGGGTCCGAGTACCTACCCGTGACCCGTGATGTGCCAGAGGTTTGCGGGCCTGCCTCTTTGCTCCTCCGCCCCTCTGGAATCTTTCTAGAAGTCAACGCGAGACGTCCTAGAGTCTGCAAATACGGTGCCTTCTATTTCCCCACGTCCTAGTGTCTCAGCACGGCCCTAACCCAACGCCACGAACTTGGTGGCTTCAAAGGACACAAATGCATTCTTACACAGGGCTGGAGCCGAGTCCTAAATCAAGGTGTTGGCGGGGCTCCGCTTTCCTTGAAGGGTCCGGATGTAGATCCTTCCCTGCCTCCTCCAGCTTTTGCTGGCTCCAGGCCTTGCTCGGCAGACACGTCCAGCAAAACCCTGCCTCTCTCTGCACGTGGCCTTTCCTCCGCGCACCTGTCTCTTCTTTTCTCTCTCTTTTCAGGACATTCGTCATGGGTTTTAGGGCCCACCTTACTCCAAGATGGCCTCATCCTGAGATATTTACCTTAATTACCTCTGCAAAAGAACTTTCTCCAAACAAACTCCCATTTTGATGTTCTGGATGGACATACGTTTTAGGGACACCAAACTACCAGAACCCCTTATTGCCTGTGACCCCAGATAAATCATGAGATGACAAAGAAACAGAGCACTTTTAGCTAGGAATGTAAGTATTTGAAACACGTATTTCAAATATCAAGAAAATATTGTATCACACACTTGTATGCCCACCATCCCAGGTAAAGAAATGTAGCTTTGGCCGTCTTCATGTATTCTATTTTCTTTTGAATGAGATGACATAAAAATAGCAATTCTCCACCTCGTGCCCTGTCTACCCTCTCCATTATTTCTGAAGTATGTTGGCGTTCATTGAGAGTTATGTGTCAGCTACTTGTTATTGGAATTCTATATGATGATACAAGTGAGTCTGGTTTACTTATTTTTCGTTGTTGTGTCAGAGATTTTAGAATTGCAGTGGACTCCTCTGAGCCTCGGGAATCTTCCTAATCATCCTTGCCCTCGCCACGTCACAGCATTGTGAGAACCGAATGAGCCAACTGTGTGAACGGTCCACACAGAGTACATACTCTACCTGACCATCAGGTAGGACGTCTCTCCTTTTCCTCGAACGTTCCCACCCCTTTAGTACTCTGCGGGAATTCCACATGCCTATTGTTATTGTTTCAAAATGACTGAAATTTTGTTTCAATAAATCATCATCACTCCTTCTTTGACAGCAGACCTTATATAAATCAGCCATCATTAAAAGCTTTTGTAATAATATCGACAGGTCTAATTTTAGCTTGACATGCTACAGAAAGTCAAGTCAGCCATTCTACCATCATGCCCCACTAGCAATAATTAATCAATTAATCTTAAAAAGCATGCAATCTCTGAGTGGTTTTACTGGACTGGAGATGGTCGCGCAGGATGATGGCTTTTGTCATGCTCCGGTAACTGTAAGTGTCATTTCCACAAAGCCCTTTCATCCAATCCTGTGATACAACAGAACTGAGGAAAAATAGCTAAGCCCTTTAAAAATGGCTTCACTGTTGAGGAGTTTCAGTCTGTAGCGCCCAGATATTCTAGTTTCCATTTGACATTGAGTTCATTTAAGGCCAGAAATTCTTGAGGTATTTTACCATGATCTTTAAGGCTTTAAATAACGTCCTAGACTTCTGGTTGATAAATAATAAAGGTGCTATGCCATGGCACCACCATTTATTATATATAGCCCTGTCTATATTTAGGTCACTAAGCATAAATGTTTAAAACTAAATAAAACCACATGAACCAAGGTAAAATAATAAAAGCCAAGAAAGTGAGTGGAGGCGGGGAGGACATTTAAAAAGTGGAGTAGAGAGAATTGCACGAGAAATGCTAGGTTAGAGAAAATCACTGCAGGTGATCTCCAAAATTGTTTCTAAGCTTTCTGGCAGCAAAAGTAATGGAGGAAGTTCAACGCACAACGTAGCTGAGTTATCCAATAAATCATACCCACTAGTTCCAGAAAAGACACACTTGTCTTGGCACAATAAGTGCTCGATAAACATCACTTGAAGTAGGAAGCAATCTATTGCATAAGTTTAGAATAAACTCTGGCATCAACTACAACAAATTCTCCGTGTTCATTTCTTATACTGACCTTCAATAAGAAGCAAATAGATGTTGAACACTAGTTCTGTAAAGGTTTTTCTAGCAACACCCAAGGTAATAAACTCCAGGCAAGTGACTTTCTGATACTCTAACGTGATACAGACATAGAGACCCGGGATTCTAAAAGAACGAATAGTTAATATGGCCCATACTTTTCCCTTTGAATATCCGTTTTCTTAGTTGGGTTTTTGGCAAAGGATGAAAAGGGAAAAGGTGACTTTAGTAGGAGTGTTTTGGATTATCAAAACAATGGACAAAGCTTGAGATGCCAGAGTTGTGGGTGGCAACCTAATGTAAATCAAGGACACTTGTCTATATTCTGACCACACTTTAAAGATTGTAAGGATTTGGGCAGCCAGAGCACCAAAAGGTAAAATATACAGTTCCCCAAAATAACAATTTTAGTTCTGCTCAATTGCATCCGCAGGCCACCTCCCTGTGCTAGAGAAGTGGAAGGAAAGTCAAGGTCAGGGAAGCTTTGAGGAGTTCCTAATAGTTCATTTCTACTGACATTAACTTTGGCTTTTGGAAAGAACTGCTTGCAGACAAATGCACTGGGATGACTAAACTTCACATTCCATCACCCCCACATAACTGGATGATTAGGTTTGTTGAAAACATTGTTTAGTATTACCCACTTCAGTAATACTGAAAAGTCTCTGCCAACTGCCGTGGTTTGACCAGTAATTTGTTTTTAACTCTTCCTGATGACAGGAATTGGTTAATATGTTCAATTATTCTTTATAATTAGGCCTGAAATGTGATGCTAAGATCAAGTCGTCAGCAGAGGGGAGCATTATATGTTTATTTTTATTAATTTTGAAGTGTACTTATTCACTTATTCAACAAAGATTTATTACATGTATGGTATGTGTCAAAAACCACGCTCAGCCCTGAGGTTACAAAGATGGGAAAGATACAGTGCCTTCTCTTAGGAAGGTTTCAGATGATTGAAATAGAGTGTCAAAACTGCTAAGAAAAAGATAATGCACCAGCCTGAAGTCATCTTAACCAATCTGAGACTAGGGCTGGTAGGTCAGAAAAAGCATTCCCAAGATGATTCCCTAGACTTGGAAAAGAGAAAGCAGAATTTATGCAAAATCAATGTGATAAGAGAGGGCATGGTTAATTAGGAAAACTGTAAGTAATATCCATTAATATTTACATTCAAAAGGTAGCCATATCTGTGTTTGGGGATAGAACACATGGTGTCTGTGTTCCAAAAACTCAAGGAGAATATTTACTTGTAGATCGTCCCAGGTTGGTGATGTTCCCAGCTAAATGACAGAAAACACTGTACAAAACCCAGACCTAAAATAATTTTCACAGATAAAGTTTCAAGAATCACACACTGATAATATTTTTCTAAGTCACAAAACAAATTAGGAAAAAAAATCCGGTATGAGTGAGAGCCAGCAAAAACAATATAAAATTGAATTAGACTAACATAGACTGCCAATATCCAAATTATGAGATATACATAAAAAGTATATTTAAGGATATACGAGAGAGACCAGGAAAACTGACCAAGGAGTTAGATAATATTAACATAATTACACCTGAAACAAATACAGCTTGCAGAAAAAAAAATTCCCAATAGAAATGAAAAATTCAAATGTATCATGTCTTATCAACAGATTAGACAAGAGCTGAAGAAATAGTGAACTGAAAACTAGTTCTGAAAACACTTCCCAGAATGTCATACCAGAAGATGTAAAAAATAATAGAAAAGTGTATAGATATGGAAGACAAAGTGACCTCGTCAGAATTCCAGAAGAATTAATAGAAAACAGGAAATGAATTATTTAAGAGTCATTACCCGAGAATGTTCCAGAGCATAAACAATAAAAACAAACAACATGATGAAAGAAAAAAGGAAGGAAGGAAGGAAGGAAGGAAGGAAGGAAGGAGAGAAGGAAGGAAGGAAGGAAGGAAGGAAGGACAGACAGACTTACTTCACTATAAGAAAACAACACCATAATGAAGCATTGTAACACCATAGAAAAAGGAAACACCTCAAAAGCACCAGAAAGACGTACACCCTACAAATGGATGATCATTGGACTAGCAGCAAATTCCCTAAAAGCAAAAATGTAAATCAAGGACAGCAAGATATCTTTAATATACTTAGAGAAAATAATGTCCAGCATCAAATGGCCAGCAATTTTATGATTGGTAAAACTATATTTTAAGAAAAGAAGATAGAATGTAAATTTCCAGGGAGAAAAAATTGTTGTACCAATGAATCATCACCAGAAAAACCATTAAGGATATATTTCAGGAAGGAAGAAAATAAGCTTCAAATCATAGTCTGAAATTTAAAAAACAAGTCACAAAATGTTAAACATATCAGTTAACCTATAACTCAATATTGGGTTATATAATTAAATCTTTGTCCAATTTGGGTATTTTATTTTCTAATAATGAAATCTTAAGTTGTAGACAAAAATAGTATATGACTCTAAAGTGATATAATTTAATTTAAGGCATTGTTAAGTATTTTATTACCTGATATGAACTATAGCATTTACCTTTAGTTTTGTTAACTATGCATGGTGAGATTGCTAACATTTAAAACTTATAAAAAATAAAAATAGAAAGGATATGATGGAATGAGTATAAAAACCTTTTCAATCAATTCAAATTAAGACAAGAGAAAAAATACAGAAAAACATGTTAAATTGAAAGCAAAATATTAAGTTAATAAAAATTAATCCAAATATAATAGTAACCATAAAAATATAAAAAGACTAAATTCTTTAAGGGAGAGATAAATATAGACAAAATGGACATAAAATACATCATTATATGCTGGAGAGAGTTAAAATCTAGGTATGCAGAAAGTTTGAAAGTTAAAGAGTGGATAAATATATGCCAGCAAATACTAATCTAAAGAAAAGTTGTATAACTGTATTGAAATTAGGCAAATAGCTTTTTAAATAAAAAAAAATCCAAGATGAAAAAGATCACTTTATTATGATAAAAGTTTTTATCCAGCCAGAAGACCTATAGTTTTAAACTTGAAGACACCAAATACATTAGCTTAAAAATATATAAAGCAGATATTTCCTATTTCCAGTCCAACATAGAAGAAGCTAAGACATTTTCACTCCAGCATAATAACAGGTAAGAAACTGAGTAAATTGGAAACTCAACAATGCTTATTAGATCTATAAGATAAGTCACAGGGCAAACCACTGTTCCAAAAAGAGAAGAGGACACAAGTAGATACAGAAAAGCACAACTCACGCAAGCATAAATTCAGAGAAGAAAATCCCGCGGGAACAAGTATCGGGGTGGGAAAAACTAAACTGTAATTGCTGACATTCTAGAGGCTCAGTGTGAACAACCTAGAAAAATAAAATCTATGACTCAGCAATATAGCACTGCTAGTAATTTACCCAAGGGATACAGGAGTGCTGATGCATCGGGGCACTTGTACCCCAATGTTTATAGCAGCACTCTCAACAATAGCCAAATTATGGAAAGAGCCTAAATGTCCATCAACTGATGAATGGATAAAGAAGATGTGGTTGATATACACAATGGAATACTACGCGGCAATGAGAAAGAATGAAATATGGCCTCTTGTAGCAACGTGGATGGAACTGGAGAGTGTGATGCTAAGTGAAATAAGTCATACAGAGAAAGACAGATACCATATGTTTTCACTCTTATGTGGATCCTGAGAAACTTAACAGAAGACCATGGGGGAGGGGAAGAAAAAAAAAAGAGGTTAGAGAGGGAGGGAGCCAAAACATAAGAGACTCTTAAAAACTGAGAATAAACTGAGGGTTGATGGGGGGTGAGAGGGAGGAGAGGGTGGGTGATGGGCACTGAGGAGGGCATCTGTTAGAATGAGCACTGGGTGTTGTATGGAAACCAATTTGACAATAAATTTCATAGAAAGAAAGAAAGAAAGAAAGAAAGAAAGAAAGAAAGAACGAGAAAGAAAGAAAGAAAGAAAGAAAGAAAGAAAGAGAGAGAGACGTAGGTAGGGAGGGAGGGAGAAAAATCAAATCTCCAGGGGAACCCCCACAATTTTGTTAGTTTTTACTTCTAGGAGCTCTATGAGATCTACACAGTGAGTAACAGGGAAAAATCCCCTCTTTTTGCATCAGGAAGAGAGAAAAAGGAATGATTTTGAAATGCACAGAGCATTCAGTTCTTCTTAATGAAGTGTTTCCCACAGGAGAAACCACTTTACCAGAGCTTAAAAAACTGGGGTTGTACCAGAATCTAGCCTACATAGACAAAATAAAATACCCAACTCTGGCCCACTCTAATCTTCAATATGGGGTAAGGGAAACACCCAACTCCAGCTTCTTGTAACTATCCTGTCTCATCCAAGAGGGAGAAAACACAGAAAATTATGCATGAAGTTCACAGTCAAGGGGCTGTGGAGTTATAATCATAGGACTATAGAAGACTTCCTCTCCCCCCACACTTCATCCCCACATTGCCAAGGGCCTGTTAACTTCAATTCATTCTAACAAGTGGATAATGTCCACTTCTACACAAAAATCACAAGACATACTAAAAGGCAAAACAAAAGAAAACTACCTAGGCACAAAACTTATATCCTTCACAAAAATAAACTCAAAATAAGTCACAGACATAAACATAAAATACAAAAGTATAAAATCCCTAGAACATAATATAGGACAACCTTAATGACCTTAGTTACAGTTATGACTTTTTAGATACAACAACAAAGGCACAATCTACAAAAGACATAATTAATAGGCTGGATTTCATTAAAACTAAAAACTTCTGCACTGTGAAAGACAATATGAAGAGAATGAGAACACCAGCCACACACTCAGAGAATATACTTGCCAAAAATATATCTGGTAAAGGACTGTTATCTAAAATATAAAAAGAACTCTTGGGGCACCTGGGTGGCTCAGTCGGTCAAGCATTCAACTCTTGAAATCAACTTAGGTCATGATCTCACACTTATGAGATTCAACCCCACATGGGGCTCCATGCTGGGTATGGAGCGTGTTTGGGATTCTCTGTCTCTCTCTCTCTCTCTCTCTCTGCCCCTCCCCTGCTTGCTCTCTCTCTCTCTCTCTCTCAAAAAAAGCATTATATATATATATATGTGTGTGTATATATATATGTACATATATATATATATACACACATATGTAAATATATACATATAAATACACACATACACACACACACACACACACACACACACACAAAGAACTCTTAAAATTCAAAAATAATAAAAGCAACGTGGGGGCACCTGGCTGACTCAGTCAGCAGAGCATGCAATTCTTGATCTCCAGGTTGTGAGTTTGAGTGCCCATGTTGGCTGCAGAGATTACTTAAAAATAAAAAATAAAAAAATAAAAAATAAATCTTTAGAGAAAAAAAAAACTTGATTTAAGAATGGGCCAATAAAGACCTTAACAGACACCTCACGAAAAAAGATCCATAGATGGTACATGAACATATGAGAAGAAGATCCCCATCATATGTCATCAGAGAAATGCAAATCAAAACAACAAAATACTACTACATATTATTATTAGAAGTGCCAAAATCTGGAATACTGATAACACCAAATACCAGCAAGGATGTGGAACCCCAGGAATGCCTGAATGCAAGTATTACAGATTCTTTGGAAGATAGTTTGGCAGTTTCTTTCTTTCTTTTTTTAAATGTTTATTTATTTTTTTTTTTTGAGAGAGAGAGACAGAGTGTGAGCAGGGGAGGGGGAGAGAGAGAGGGACACAGAATCTGAAGCAGGCTCCGAGCTGTTGGCACAGAGCCCGACGCGGGGCTCGAACACACAAACAGCGAGATCATGACCTGAGCCGAAGTCAGACGCTCAACCGACTGAGCCACCCAGGCGCCCCATGGCAGTTTCTTCCAACACTACACTCTCCCCACATGATCCAGCAATTGTGCTTCTTGGTATTTACCCAAATGAATTGAAAACTTACGTCCATACAAAAACCTGCTCGTGGATGTTTCAGAGCAGCTGTCCTCATATTTTCAAAACTTAGAAGGGACCAAGATGTCCTTCAGTAGGTGAGTAGATAAAGAAACTGTGGTCTATCCATACAATGGAATATTATTCAGCACTAAAAGAAATGAGCTATCCAGCCTTGAAGTGACATAGAAGATTCTTAAATGCATATCACCCAGTAAAAGAAACAAACAATCTGGAAAGACTACCCACTGTATGATTCCAACTCTATGGCATTCTACTGGAAAAGGGAAACTATGGAGACAGTATAAAGATTACTACTTTCCACGGGTTAAGAGGGAAGGAGGATGGATAGGTAAAACACAGGAGATTTGGGAGGCAGTGGAACTATTCTGTATAATTATTATAATGGTGAATACGGTCATTACACATTGAAACCCATTGAATGTACAACACCAAGGGTAAATCCTAATGTAAACTATAGACTCTGGGTGATTAAGATATGTCAGTATACATTAATTGTAACAAAGTGCCACTCTTTTTGTAACAAAGTGCCACAGGTGCTGGCTGTTGATAGTGGGGGAGGTGGTTCGTGGGTGAACAGGTAGATAGGTGGAGTTCTTAATATTTCCTAGTCAATTTTTCTGCCGACCTAAAACTTCTCTAAAAAAAATAAAGTTTACTAATTTTAAAAATATCCGTGAGCAAAAACAGAAGTGGACATGCATTTCAGGTAACAAGGAAACAGACTTCAAAATGAGAGTATGGGGCACCTGAATGGCTCAGTCGGTTGAGCAACCGACTTCGGCTCAGGTCATGATCTCACAGTTTGTGAGTTCAAGCCTCGCGTCAGGCTCTGTGCTGACAGCTCAGAGCCTGGAGCCTCCCTCTGATTCTGTGTCTCTGTCTCTCTCTGCTCTTCCTCTGCTCATTCTCTCTCTCTCTCAAAAATAATTAAACATTTAAATTTTTTTTTGAAAAATGAGAATATGGACCAAAGCTGAACATCTCATATCAAAATAATTCTGCATTGAATCACGTGGGATAAATATTGGTACAAAACATATGTCATTCATCATTCTTAAAGAGGATAATTTCAAAATGAAAAATAATTCCGTTGAAATGTTTCACCTAAAATTATAGATTTTAAATGACAAAAGATATTGCATTAAAATAGATAATGGCAGCAAAAGGGTGTTCATTTAGTTTTCTTTATTGACTGACAATACACAAGTTATTGAGAAAACTCTTGAAAAATCTACAGATGACTACTAGGAAAAATAAAAGCCAATCATGGACTTTGTACATGGAGATATAAGGAAACAAACAGTTTTCTACATATACAAAGACAGAAATTAAAGTTAAGAGAAAGCTAAGAAAGTAGCAACTATCTAATAACGTGCAAAATCTTTACAATATCTTTTACATAAAAAGTGAGATATAAAACAATACAGATAGCATGAATGCAAGTTTATAAGATATATGTATATGAAATGCATTATTATGTGACTAGAAAATGGTGAATAAGATATTTGTAAAAGTTCACAGCTGTTATCTCTGGATAATGGCTAATTCTAATTTTCTCCTATAATTCATTTCTGTGTTTTCTCAATTTTCCGTAATGTTCATATGTAATATAAATAAATGCAAAATATTCGTGTAAAAGCCTCAATTCAAGTATGAAATTCTATGGAGACTGTTTTTAATATGGGTGATGATACGCAATGTCTTCAGCAAGAAGAGAAAATAAGGAGACTGATAAAAATCTGAAATCACTATCTCAGCCGCACCTTCACAGAGCAGGAAGTGTTGGATTAATGGGAACCAGGAAGCCATCATGCCAAGGTAAAATACTAAAAATTTATTGAAGGCATTTCTGCTCAGTTGGAAGCCATAAACACAATTCCAGTAACTGAACTTGATTCTTAGAAAGCGTTATTCTTCCCTCAATGATGAGTATAGAGAATCACTTTCAAATCACCAGAACTTCGTGGAATGTCGTGTCTCACATAAAAAGATTCAAGAATTTGATGTTTCACACGACGCTGTAGGAAACCACAGCTAGCGTGGTAATTCGCTCTTCTCCCTTGATTTCTCTAACGGATTTCCGCAAAGAAGACCACAGCAGAGATGCATTGAAAAGCTGGCAGCTGATGAATAGATGAGCTTCCCGGCATTTTTTCCCAGGTGGGCAGGTGGGCTTGAGGTGTACCTATGGCCATACCCAAGCCTTTTGTCTATAAATCACCATGGATGTGCAGAGAGTTAGGTATTTAAGCCTATGCATTAACTGAATTCACTTAAACATCTTACTACTAATTTTTTTTTTATGGTTAAAACCAGGTGTACTGTAAATGCAATGTAAGTTTTATGTTTAAATGGAAAGTCATCATTGATTAAGGAAAATCTAATGACAATCAGTAGCATTTAACTGTTATGTTCAGAAAACTCATCCAGTTTCTTCCTTTCTTTCTTTCTTGCTTTCTTGCTTTCTATTTTTTTCTTTCTCTTTCTTTCTTTCTTTCTTTCTTTCTTTCTTTCCTTCTTAATCCCCTTTTTCTTTCTCTCAGCTTCAGAAAGCATCTTGTTCGCAACATAGACCAAAAGGACTACGGAAGCCCAGCCCTCTGATTTGCCACAGTCAAAGATGGATTAAGATCATTTTAAGAACACGTTTTCCTCTGCAAAAAAAAAAAAAAAAATACACAAACTTATTTGGTTCCCAAATAGTCACAAAAATAGAGGCAAAAATTATGTGGAAAAATAATGGCTAACTCAAATCACCCAGAATGTAACTGTATTTTGGATGATAGTTTTCAAAAAAAAAAATGCCTGATACATGAGATGTCAGGATAAGTCAGCTTACAATTATAAAAAAATAATTTTTTTTATTTTTTTTGAAGTCGAATTCATATAACATAATATTA
>NW_026057576.1:2869337-2991847 GCF_023721935.1 Panthera uncia | reverse complement strand
TTTTTTTTATTTTTTTTGAAGTCGAATTCATATAACATAATATTAGCCATCTTAAAGCGAACAATTTGGTGACAGTTAGTACATTCACAGTGTTGCTCAACCACCACCTCTATCTAGTTTGAAAGAATTTTCATTGTTCCAGAATAAAACCCTGTGCCGATTAAGCAATTACTTCTCTTTCCCCTAACTCCTAGCTCCCGGCAACCACCAATCTGCTTACGGTTTCTGTGAATTTACCTATTCTGGATATTTCATATAAATAGAATCGTACAGGGGCCCCTGGGTGGCTCAATCAGTTGAGCACCCAAGTCTTGATTTCAGCTCAGGTCATGATTTCATGGATTGTGAGTGTGGGCCGGCATCGGACTCTGTGCCGACAGTGTGAAGTCTGCTTGTGATTCTTTGTCTCTCCCCCTCTCTCTGCCCCTCCCCTGCTAGTGCTGCCTCTTTCTCAAAATAAATAAGTAAACATTTAAATAAATAAATAAATAAATAAATAAATAGAATCATAGAATCTATACGCTTTTGTCTATGATTTTTCACTTAGCATAATATTTTTGAACTCCATCATCCCATCATCATTGTAGCGTGTATTGATATTTAATTCCTCTGTAGGGCTGAGGAAATATCCCATTATTTGGATACTACACTACACGACACTTTGTACTACACTACAATTTGTTTATACACTCAACTACTCATGGACATTTGGGCTGTTTCCACCTTTTGGCTATTGTAAACAGTGCCGACACGAACATTCATGTACAAGTGTCTGTTTACGCTTTCAATTCTTTGGGGTCTCTTCGTAGAAATGAAATTGCTGAGTTCTATGGCAATTTCATGCTGCCACCTCTTTTAACATTATGTTTTTTAATGTTTATGTATTTTGAGAGACAGAGAACACACCCACACAAGAGTGAACGGGGAAAGGGAGAGAGAGAATCCCAAGTAGACTCCACACTGTCAGTGCAGAGTCCGACACGGGGCTTGAGCCCATAGACTGGGAGATAAACTGAGCTAAAATCAAGACTCAAAAGATTAACTGACTCAGGCAGCCCTGTGTTGAACTTTTTAAGAACCACCGCATGTTTCTCCACAGTGGCTTAATCATTTTATATTCCAAACAGCAACGTACAGTGGATCCATGTTTCCTACATCCTCTTCAACACTTGCTATTATTCTTTCTTTTTTTTTCCCCTAGCCATCCTCATGGCAAAAAGTGGTATCTCACTGAGTTTTTCATTTGCATTTCCTGGATGACTAATGCTGTTGAATATCTTTTCAAGTGCTTGTTCTCTATAAACAAGTCTGTTGTATGTCTTCTGTGGAAAACCGTCTATTGTTGTTCTTTGCCCGTTTCTTAATTAGGTTGTTTATTTTGTTATTGAGTTTCAAGGGTCCCTTATATATTTTGGACACTAGACCCTTTTTAGATATATGATTTGAATATATTTTCTCCAATTCTATAAGTGGTCTTTCCACATTCCTCATAATGTCCTATAATGTACAAAACTTTGGAGGGCAAGTATGTTTCAACATAAGAAAAAAATCAGTCAATGTAATAAATAACATTAATAGAATGAAGGAAAATATCACATGATCATCTCATTCGACAGAAATGAAGAAAAAACATTTCACAAAATCAAACATGCTTCCATAATAGACACTCAGATAACCATGATAAAAGCATTCCTGATAAACCCGCAGCTAACATCGTACTCGATGGTGAAAGACTGGCAACTTTCCCCTAATGACAGGATCAAGACAAGAATCCCTGTTTTCATCATTGTTATTCAACATTGCAGCACAAGTTCTAGCGAAATAAATTAAGCAAGAAAATAATAATAAAAGGTACCCAAATGGGAAAGGAAGAAGTAAAATTACCTTTATTGCTGATGGTACGATCCCATATATAGAAAATCCCAAAGCCACACAAAATCTAGAATTAACAGATAATTCAGCAAAGAGCAGGGTATAGGATTCAACCACACAAATATCAGTGTTTGTATGCACCAGTGATAATCATCCACAAAGGAAATGAACAATTCCACTTACAATAACATTCAAAGGAAAAAGTGCCTCAAAATAAATTTAATTAAATAGATGAAAAATTGGGTACACTGAAAACTAAAAAAATTGCTGAAAGAAATTAAAGAAGATGTAAGTAAATGAAAAACATCCAATGTTCATAGAGTAGAACACTCAATATTGTTTGGATGGCAATACTGTCCAAAGTTACCTACAGATTTAATGCAAGACCCGTTGAAATTCCAGTGTTTGTTTGTTTGTTTAAGAAATGGTAAATCAGGGGCACCTGGGTGACTCAGTCAGTTAGGTGGCCGACTCTTGATTTCAGCTCAGGTCATGATCTCACAGTCACAAATTCAAGCCCCACATTGGGCTTTGTACTCACAGCAAGGAGCCTGCTTTGGATCCTCTGTCTCCCTCTCTCTGCCCCTTCCTGATCTCTCTCTTTCTCTCTCTCTCTCTCTCTCTCTCTCTCTCTCTCTCTGTCCCTCCCTCTCAAAAATAAACAAACATTTTAAAAAATGGTAAATCAGCTTATCAAATTCATATGGAATCGCAAGGGGTTCCAAATAGCCAAAACAATATTGAAAAAGAAGAATAAAGTTGGAGGAATTACACTTCCTAATTTCAAAACTTGCTACAAAGCTGTAGTGATCAAAGCAATGTAGTACTAGATAAGGGTGGTATTTAGAACACTGGAATAGAACTGACAGTCCAGAAATCAACCATACATCATTGGTTGACAAGGATGTTTGACAAGGGTGCTAAGACCATTCAATGGAGAAGAGAGCCCTGTCAAGCAGCGGTACTGGGACAACTGAATATCCACATGCAAAAGAATGAACTTGGACCCTTATCTGATACTGTGTACACAATTTAACTCCAAATCAGTCAACAACCTAAGTATAAGAGCTAGAACCATACAAGTCTCAGAAGAAAGTAGAGGAAGATATTCATGACCTGGATTTGGCAACAGATTCATAGATACAACACCAGAAGTATGAGGAAAAATTTTAAAAAAGGTAAAAACAATTTGGGCTTCATGAAAGTATGATTTATTTTTATATTACTGAAATGACTGTGACAAGAATGTCATCAATATCCTTAAAACTACATCCAGGGGAATTAGAATAATGAGCATCTTCCTTCACTTAAAAATAAATAAATAAATAAATAAATAAATAAATAAATAAATAAACTTGAGCAGACACTGTCAGAGCCCTGTGTGCATCCCTTGGCCAGTCAGTGTGGCTGTGGATTTTTAACCACCTCTGTCTACCTCTTTGTTCCAGGAGACATTTAGTTCCCGAACCATGGAAAGCCACTCTGGTCACAGCAACACAGGTGGGAAGTGAGGGGAACGAACACCCCAGGGAGTAGCCCTTAATCAACTTCCACAACTTATTTAATTCCACCAGCTCTGCTGCATTTGGCGTGGGAAGGCTCGAAGGTGTATGTTTTGCAATATATCCCTGAGTTTCTCCGTGGGATTAAGTTCCAGTTGCCCACGCTTTCAGTAGACTGAATAATGCGCACTTTTATTGGCTGTCTTCCCTTCCCATGTCACTTCCCTTCTCCTCTTATCAACACCCGGCCCACCACCCCACCTCAAAAAGCAAAACAAAACAAACAAACAAACAAACACAACTACATGCATTCAAATCTCTGTCTCAGGGTCAAATTCTTGGCGAATCTACTCTAAGTCAGACTAAACAACGGCAACCACGTCTTTTTATTGAGTTCTATCTAATACCAGGTTTCATCTTCAACATTAGGAATTCAGTAATGAGCGAAACACTCCTCTTGCTCTTGAGATCACAACATGTTTTATTATTATAGTTGTCAACCTCATTAAAACACTACAATTTTAGAGATCATTCTATAAAATATACATGCAAGAGTGTTAATAGCTTACCTCAAACAGCTAAATGTACAGGAAACCTATAGCAGCATAAACACCTAGAATTTGGAGGACGAGGTAAGTCTTAGTAACAGCTGCTCTCCTGTTCTAGACTCATGACAGCCTAAAACAAACAAACAGACGCAGAAACATACAAATTAGACACAAAGCCTTATGTTATTGGATCTTGAGTGCCGCTGTCACATGACTTGAACAAAAATAAACAAGGGTTTTATGCTTTTAAGTCATCCCCCATCAAACTAGGTCACATGCCCCCAAAGTAGCAACATAAACAGAGTTATAGATGTGTAAGAAGAGGTAGTCGTTTGACAGAGTTAAATCCTGAACACAATGCTTGACCTTATAGGTATACTCCCACCTGCACCTTCAAGAGCCCAGGGTCAACCACAGATGCACGGTACCTGAGCCAGGGCCACACCAGCTCAAAAACAGTTCTCAGAGCCCCCTGCAGCTTCCCTCTTTCCAATCATGCGAAGATGCAGAAGATGGGAGCCCCAGGGAGTCACAGAACACTGTGGAAATCTCCAGGAGCCTCCATATGACCAGTCTGAAGACCCAGGTTCCTGTCCGGGGCCCAGTGCCCTTACGCTTTGACAATGCCCTTTCTCTTAGGAAGAACTCAGCAAATAAATAGCCTTTTTTTGTTGTTTTAGGCAAGAATTTGGCCAACAAAGAAAACTCTATAAAACAGAAAAAGATGTGATTTACCCAAATGGTAAGGAGCTGTCAAAGGCAGGGGAGGAAGTCGGACATTCTCTTCAAAACCATCCTTCTTGTTTTATTTCTTCATAGAAGCAGTTTCACAAGGAACAAGCTCTTTCTTGACCTCTCCCTCTCCCCAACAAAACCCGTATTTTTCTTCCCCTTAGAAAAGTACGCTCGCTTATGCAGACGAAATCACCATAAAGAGATAATAAAATGTTTACATATTTCTTTGGTTTCAAGCTCTGAAGAAACTACTCACAGAAAGTTTATATAATATTCTTCATGTGAATTCTCAGAGTATAAGAAAGCCCTGGGCCCAGGCCAAAATAAGAAGGGTTGAGCTACCCAAAAGTGACTTGGCTAGTCGGGAAGGTAAGAAAGTCTGGGATGAAAGCAGTTTTCATAAAGTGTTCATTGGCTCCCTTCGAATAGTTGCCTTCCTGTTGGCAGCATAACATAAGGGAGCCAAAATGTGAAGGCCCTGCTGTTTCTCCCACCAATAACTGTTTTCCTTCGATTCATTTATTATGTAAGAACAGCAGAGGTCTCCAGATGGGAGCAAGGGACAGAGTCTAGACATCATTTATTGGCCACTGACTGTGGAAACAAGTGTGCAGCATCTACACGTTCCTCCTCTTAGGCTCCCTCCACCCCCCGCCATTTACCACTTGTTCCACATCGTGCACTCTGAAATGTCAAATGAGTCTGACACTTGGAATTGCTCGAACACTGAAAAGAGATTCCCAACTGTGTCAGGGATGGCTGCTCCCTTTTCCTGAGAGTGTAACTCTGGCCATTTGCTCCACCAGAAAGGCCTGCAATTACTATCATTTCTGTGATGTGTTTTCCCGGCAGCCGCAGAAAGTTGCTTGCTAGCAAGTAGTAAATGAACTCGTTCATCACGAGACACCCGAGAGCAGCTATCCCCCCTGCCCCCACCCCGGCAATGTCCTGAAAGGTTCTTCTGGTCTTCAACCTCTTTGACTTCATCCATTTCACAACACTGCGCCCAATTTTTACTAAGTGCCCAGTGATACGGTAAAGCCATAGAAATATCGAGTCAAAATAAATTGACATTCAGGTTAGTAGGCCAGGAAATAGATCAATGATTTCAGGTCGCCTCTGTGTGAACTGGCCACCGCTTACTTCTCTGTCCTCATTTCTCATCAATCCCCGCCCCCACATTCTCTGCTCAACCATATGGGGCTTTTCTCAATCCTCCCTCCCCCCCTCCCCCAAATGCTCCGGAGCGTCCTGCTTCCAGCTCTGTGCACACACCGTTCTCCATGCTCGGTGGGATCTTCTGTAGATCTTCCTCTGGCAAATGTCTAGGCAAGATCCTACAGACCTTGGCTTAGATTCCCAGACCCCTAAGACTGAGTTAAGGGCTCCTTCAAACTACTCCTATGGAGCAAGGTGCTACTCACACCATCATCTTATGTGCTCAGGCTTTAAGAGCAAACATTGTGACTGTCATGCCAATCATTGCGTTTCTGGAGCATTACATCATTACCATACGCAGTAGGCACTCAAGAAATGCTTGTTGAATGAGGGAATGGATAGGTAAGAGTTAGGAAGGAATTATCTATCATCCAATACCTTTCCTCTCAAGTCCTACATTGGTAACTCTGAAATAGCATCGAGTTCCTTTTGCATTAAAAAAATTCTCTAATTATCAAGGTTTACATGAAATTTCCAAAATGTGAGATGGTAATATGTTTCAAAAAAAAAAAAAGCTTCTGTGGTTAAATACATTTACGAAACTCTTCAAGTGACACCAATTTCTTTATTTGAGAAAGTCTCAGAACCTTCAAAACACTAATATTCAGTGTGAATCTCCAAAAGGTTTCCGCGTGAAGAATTGTCCAAGTTTGCCTGGGCTGAAGTATCCCTTCATCACATACACACTCTTTCAACAACTACTTACCGGCTGCCTATCTTGTCCCAGGCTTGTGCATGGTCCTGAGGAGAATCAGTGAGTAGACGGGGTCCTCGTCTTCAAAAAACTGGCTGTCCAGCCAGGGTGACAGACGATTAGTAGCGAAACACATAATCTAAGCAACAGATGAGTAAGAGAGGTTTAGAAGATATTCCATTAGTGTTATCCAAAGAATAAAATGTTTAATGAAATGATAGGAAGCCAATGGTTTGCTCAGAAAAGAGTGACCAGGAAAAGTTCACTCAACTGATCCACAAAAATGAAAAAGAGTCTTCAACACAGAAATCTAAAGACAGAAGGTCCCAGGAATAGGAAAGAGCAGGTGTGCTACCAGGAATGTAGACAAAACTTAATACGTTCAAGGCCCCAAAGGGAGTTGAAGGGGCTGGAGCCTGAGGAACAGAGAGAAGGTGTGGTCAGAGGTGAGGCGAGAGGAAGGCAGGGCCATGTGCTTCCAACTTAATGCTAATTAAAATAGGAAGCATTAAAGGATCTTAAGTGGAGGACGTATAATCCGAATGGTGTTTTTTACAGATCCTTCTGGTACCTTCGTTTGTCATCTTTAAATTTATTATTAAAGAACTGAGAGAAATTCAGAAAAATTAATGAAATGAAAGCCAAAAGTGACAAAAATTGGCAATGAAATCAACAGAAATTACCATGACATTGAGAAGCAAGTTGTAGCAACAGCAATTCAGATCCTGCAAAAAGCTGTAGTTCACTGAAAGGATGAGAGATTTGAAAAATGAACTGACGAGTAGCTTTTTGAAAGGCGGTAGGATAATCTCACCTAATACAAGAGAGTAAATCCTATGAACATTTGGGAAGATTTCAATTTCTTGCTGACGTTGACAAATATGGTGAAAACTTCTAACATCCCACTTCCGTGGGTGCACAACTTGCACCCTGACGGCTCTGGTGGGAAAGAAAGTCCATAGCAGGTTACTCAAATTTGACAATAATCCAAAAAGTTTACGTGTGACCAGTGATGTGTTGGGAAACTCGAAATAACTATTCTAATTTATTTCAGTCAACCATGCTAGAAAAAAAGACTGAATTGCGTCTTTGTTTTCCTGTTTTCTCAATAGAACCTGTTTTTTCAAATTAGTTGCCACGTGACAAGTCAAAGAACAAGAAGTCAGAAAATTAGGAGGGAAATAAAATGGCATAAAGGTGTGTTTGGCAATTAATCAATCCTATTTCTCTGGTGTTTATGATGTTTGTAAAATTTTTGTCGGCTTTTTTAAATGTATATTTTAGGGTGCGATTTCTATCTTAACAAATATCTGCTTTTGTACTGACTCTATATCTTTGTGTTCTTTTCCCTAAAGAGGGCACATTGCAACCTGGGTCTACCCCAGTACGGAGGTGTGAGACAGTCTTGTAGGGTCAAGGAAGCTGAAGAATTGCTTGTGGATGGGGGATGGAGAGATACGGGGGGAACAGTGGATACAAAAGGAAACAGGATAAACAACAAATCACAACTCTTAAAATTTAAAAATATCCTTTTCATGGTTTAAAAGTTACATCTAAATTTGGGGAACAGGTCAAAGGAGAAAACAGAGCATCTGAGGGCTTAACAGGTTATTTGAAACCCACTTTTCCCTGATAATTGGGTGAAAACTTCAACAAATGTTTTAGGCATTGTGATATTAACTTTCCGTTGTAGATTTCACATACTGTATCATGAGAATAGTAGCGATCTTATTCATTAGAAGAATATATTGCATTCCAATGACATTTGGAAGAAATCACAGAAGAAAATAGCATATCAATCATAATTTCGAAAGAGCTAGTTTTGCCCTTAGAAATTCCATAACCAGAGGGGAAACACAGTGCAAGTGATACAGGGACAAGTTTTGAGATTTTGTGGGATTATACCATGAAAAGCAATTATATAAAAACTAACATGGTGCAAAATGTTTACAAACATACTTACCTAAGATCCACAGAGCAAGAGGACGAGGATGAGAATACGGAGCAGGAAGATGTGGGATTTACATTGACTTTGATTTTTTCAACCTGACAAACCCATTGGTGAGAGATGATATTTCTGATTAAGGACAAGGTGACACACAATTGCTCCCTTTGCTTTACTGCAAACTGATAAACTATGTGTTGCTCATTGTAAATATCACATGTGTGTATAACTCAGCTAAGGCAAAGCCAGAATCATTGTAAAATTTAATTTAGTAAAACGAAATCTAATGAAGTGCTGTGGAAAGTCATTGTTGGAGTGTTTCAGTGCTTGTGTCCTTTCCCCGGGGGTGGGGGCGGTGGAGGGGTAGGATGAGAGCAAACAGTATCTACAAGAAGCCTAATGAATTAAAAGTTTTTAATACAAAAAAAAAGTAGATTTAAAGGATTATTATGTAGAGACGATCATCATATTTCAAAGTTAAATTTACCTATTTTGGAATAAGTAACATATCTGTATGGTTTGTAAATCCAAAGAAACAGAACTTTTTACAATAACAGGGTCTTTCTCCTGTCCCTGTCTGCTAGTTTCCAGTCCCTTCCCCAGAGGAAGCCACGTTACCAGTTTGTTTGTTTGTTTGTTTTTCCAGTCATTCCGGGGATACCCTATTCATTCTAAATATGTGTCTACACTTTATGCCTGCTTTTGCACAACTGCGCAAAACTTTGTGTGCCTTGTTTATTTCACTGGACATACAAGAAATAATTTTACATCGTTACTTAAAAAAAACCCAAGGTGGTTTTTATGGATGAAGAGTAGTAGATGGCATAGATTAAAGAAAGCAAGTCTCCTATCGATGGAAATCTAGACAGGACCAGGTTTACCTAATTTTAAAATATGTTATTGGATCTAGACTGATTAAAAGTGGCACAAGTATTATTAAAGAAATCAATGAAACAGGCTAATGAAGTCCAGAAATAAAATCTTGCTGCTTTTAGCACATGTCTTATTAAATATACTGTAAGATGGTTTCTCTTTTGCAATGATATCATATATTCGGGCTTCTTTTCCTATATAGATTCTGTGTATATTCTATATATTAGTTCCAAATGCCCCTACTATTGTTCTAAAGTTTTTCAGTCAATTCTGTAGGATTTGTCTAGATATGGTATCATGCAATCTGCCAGTAAACAAAATTGTGCCTCCCCCTTTTCCAATTTTAATTTCTTTAACTTCATTCTCTTACCAGGCTGCATCGGCTTATATCTCTAGAAAAATGTTAAGTCACAGCAAACATTTTGATCCTGTCTGTTATTTTTTTATTGATATGTAATTGACATATAACATTGTACTTATTAGTTTCAGGCAAGCAACGTAATGATTTGATACTTGTACACATTGTGAAATGATAACCACAATAAATTCAGGTAACATCCATCACGCTTAGGTATAATTTTTTTCTTATGGAGAACTTTTAAGATTTACTCCCTCAGCAACTTTCAAACATACACTACAATATTATTATTTTTTTATTTAAAAAAAATTTTTTTAATGTTTATTATTTTTGAGAGAGAGAGAGAGACAGACACCAAGCAGGGAAGGGGCAGAGAGAGAGGGAGACACAGAACCCGAAGCAGGCGCCAGGCTCCGAGCTGTCAGCACAGAGCCCGCCGCGGGGCTCGAACTCACAGACCCGAGATCATGACCTGAGCCGCAGTCGGCCGCCCAATCGACTGAGCCACCCAGGCGCCCCTACACTACCATATTATTAACTGTAGTCATCATTGTACATGATATCCTCATGTCTTATTTTATAACTGGAATTTGTGCCTTTTGACTACCTTCGCCACTCACCCCCCACCCCCGCCAGCCCCTACCTCTAGATTATCACCAATCTGCCCTCTGTATCTGTGAGCTTGATTTTTGTTTCTATAGTTTGGTTTTTAAATTCCATATACTGATGACATCCTACTGTATTTGTCTTTCTCCGTCTGACTCATTTCATTTAGCATGATATCCTCAAGGTCCATCTGTGGCAAAAGGCAAGATTTCACTCTTTTTTATGGCTGAATAAAATTTCATTGTATATGTGTGGCACATTTTCCTTGTCCATTCATCCATGCATAGACACTTAAGCTGCCCCCATGCCTTAGGTACTGCAATGAACATGGGGGTACATGTATCTTTTTGAGTTAGTGTTTTCTTTTCAGGTAAATGCCCAGAAATAGAATTGCTGGAATGTATCTAATCGCTCAATCTGCTCAATTTAGTCTGTTCCAATAACTTACATACTTTTTAAACTAAACCCTCAGTGTTCAGTATATCTTCTTGCTCCTCTCCTAGACAACATCTGGGTATTTTGGGGGCAGACTTTCCATATTCTTGCTGTGGCATGAGCGGCCAGAGAGCAAGGCTGTACAAAACTATAACCTTTTCAAGTCTCTGCTCTGGGTAAGCGATCTGGTCTCGTCCCTCAGCCCACAGTCACTGTGATGTTCCTGGTTCCATGACACTGGGCACTGTGATGGCTCTCCTTACTGAGACCGATGGTCGCAGCCACCTGTCGCACATCTTCCTTTGGTCTCAAGCCCAGGATCATTCCTTCCTTCACCACTTTCTAAAGGGATTTTAAAAATCTCTAGCACACCATACACAGGCAATGGGAACCAGAAGACTGTTTTGCCTCAGTGCTTCTGCTGAGAGTGCATTTTGCTGGATGCAAAAATGAGCATAGCTTCTCCTGGAGTCAAGCAGCCTCCCAGCTACAGCCACCACTTCCAGAAGGTTCCTAGATATTTGCCCTACCTCCGTCTGCCTCTCCCCACTGGGGTTCCCATTCAAGAATGGAAAAGAGAACACCCCTTTTGAACCTTTTGCTGTAACGCGTCCTCTTTTCCTTTTCTCATCAGCTGCTTGGTCAGAGAGAGAGGGGACTCTTTTTCCCCTCTCTGTTTTTAGGGAGGTTATTTTCAATTTCATACTCCCTTTCTTCTTCAAGTGGAATTCATTCTTTGGGACTCTAATGGCACTCTGACTTTAATGGTAAGGCATAAGAGCCCAATCATTAAAGAGCACAAATCAAAAGAGATTTCCATGCCAGACAGTACATCATGGGAAATATAGTCAATAATATTGCATCAACTTTATATGGTGACCAGTGGTAACTAGACGTATTAGGGTGATCATTTTGCAATGCCTATAAACTTCAAATCACGATGCTGTATACCTGAAACTAATATGATATTGTATTGCAACTATACTTCAATGAAGAAAAGAAGAGATTTCCAAAGTCATGTGCCTGTTACACATAGATGTTCTTACTGGCTTGAGTTATTCTGTCTCTCCATTGGAAGCACTTTCTTCACCCACAACTGTGCACTACAGCCCATTATCAGTCAAAATCTTCAGCTTACATAATATCAGTTGGGATGTGTGAGGTGCATGTATGCATTTCAACTCGGAAAGTAGTGAGAATAAAATTAGCAACGTTGGGTTTAATAATAATACATATCGCGTTGCCATTTTCCTGCCATAAGGATACTGGAGGCATGTTCAAACATTTATCACTATTTAGTACCCCGGTTTCATAAAGTATTTTACTGTCATCCCTAATTAATTCTACCTTTCAACAAGAAATTTAGGATTGGCTGCTATTGTTATCCCACTCTTACATGTCAGAGAACTGAAGCAGAGAGGTTAATTAAATGACTTACCCAGATACCCGTAGGCTATGTTGGCAAACGGTGTCTGAACAGGGCTTCTGGCACAGATGCCCCCAAAGATGCAAATTTAAGCAGCCCTATTCCAGTAGGGGGCACCAGCTACATTACAAATTTGGGTACACTCTAGCTTTCTGCTCATGGAAATCTTACAAGATGGTATACCCAAGAAGAAAATCGACTTCAAGTGTCATGGATATGGCAGCCTTTCCTTACATCTCTGACACAAAGTATAGTTCTTGGGTTTTAAACAGACTGTACAATTCAATCAACACCTTCCTAGGATGTTTTAAAAGAGTTCAAGACAAGGGTCCTTACCCCCAAAGCCCGATCCATTATGATGCCTAGAACCTCACAGTTTTGGGTTTTAAGACTTTGGGGACTTCATTTTTAAAAGGCTATAATAAAAATCTCTAACAAAGGCAATTCCCTTCGTTGATATGCTACTGTCATTGCTCAGGGAAGTCTCCAATAAGAATGAAACACAAGAAAGAAGAACATGGGGTTACAGGATGGGAAAGAGAGGGCACAAGAAGGTGATGTACGGGCACCATAAACCAACACCCTGCTCCACACTCTTGCTTAGCGGTATATCTTCCAGGTTTTGTGAATTCCAAACTCATGCCTCTTTATGTGCCTTAAGTAATATGAATTAATGAGAAGATCTTAGACCTGAGTTCAAATTTTAGGTCCATCGAGAGGCTGTAGGAAGTGCTCAATAATATTTGGGTTTTCTTTCCTTCCATTCAAAGGAAGACTCATTCAAACAGCCTCAGAAGATTCTCCTTAATTTATCACAAGTGGGCGAAATGACACGATGAGCTCACCCAGTGTCAAAAGAGAATGTCAGACGAGCACTTCTTCAATTTTAACATGAGTACAAATCACTTGCGGAGTTTGTTAAAATGCAGATTCTGGTTTTGTAGGTTTGACGATGGGCCTAAGATTCTGCATTTTTGAACCACTCCCAGGTGTGACCCATATTGACGGTCCCTGTAGAACATGTACTGAGCAGCAAGATGGTCCATTATCCTAGGGTTTCAGAGACATGTGTTGTTTGAAAGCATTCTAAGCAGTCACCCGATAACCTCTCCCTTGTCCCATCCGAAAGCCATTTTCAAAAAGGGCTCTCATAGAAGCAAAGCGCATAAATGATCTAAGGTTTCAACTCCAACTGAAAGATGATGTCTGATGCATGAGTTAGTCCTGTTTATTCTACAAAATGAGAGTAAGACAAAAGTCCCCAGTTCCTGCCTTTTAAACCGTTTTATATTCTTTACAGTAATATCATGATGCCAAAAGTTGAGACCTCTACTTATATAGGAGGACTGTTTTTAATCTAGAAAATCACTAAAGCAGATGTTCAGCCTTCATTTTCTTTTAAAGATATACTAACAGAAATACCCCTTAAAATTGCATTATAGCAAGCTGATTTAACATTGGGAAGTTTATTCTGGACTAACTCCTCATGTCAGTAGCATTGATATAGTGTGCTAGCTGTAGAGAAGGTAGGGGAAGAGGGGAGAAGAATAGTCTAGATGGAGAAAGACGAAGAAGACATAGTTGTTGAGCAATACCTACTATGTGTTAGACACTGCATTAAATTTGGTCCTCCTAATATATCTATGAGGTAGAAAATATTAGCTCCATTTTACAGATAAGGAAACTGAGGCTCAGGGAACTTAAGCAAATTGCTCGAGTTTGCACACCTACTATAACCCACGAAGCTGGCTCAAGCCAAGCTCTTCAGATTCTAATTCCTGTGCTTTTCTCACTCTCCCAAAAGTACTTCTTTGGGGACCAACAGTCACAAACTCTCAAGGTGTTCCCATATATCAAGACTAGAAAAATCATAGGATACTGGTAATCTCAAGAGTTCTTCTAATGCTTGCTATGTATCTCCACACATTTCCAGTTAAAACTGTCCCTTTTAGTATGGCTTTTTTGCTAAATGGAGTTTAAGAATGCATGTACACATACCTCTACAAAGGCCAAATTCGTTAAATACAATTAAGAGCTTATTTCAGCTCGGTACTATGTTGGGTCCACATAACAAGAAGCAGATGAGGAATGTTAAGTCTGATCATCATTCTGTATGGGGCAGAAGTTGATTCCCCATGGCCTGCGATGATGTCAAAGGAAATGGGTAACTTAGTTTTGATCCACCCCGAAATACGTGTTCTCTTCCTCCCCCATTTGACGTTACAGCCCAGGGATAAGCAAGAGGTTCACACTCTAGGAGCACCAGCTCAGTTAAGAAGCAGATTCCTAACACCAACAACATATTCCTGTACCAGCAGTCCTCAAACTTCAAGATACATCAGTATGCCCCCCGCCCACTTTTACAACATAAATTTCCAGGCCCACCCCTAGTTTCTGATTGAATGGTTCTGGGGTGGGACCCAAAAATATGCCTTCCTAACAAGCTCCCAAGTGATGCTGATGCTTCTAGACTGGGAACCAGACTGAGAACTCCAGACCCAATCTAGGTTCTGGTTCTGTGGAGGAGATCCAGGTTTATAAATCCTGGTGAGCCAATTTTTCAGGTACGTGTACATACGTTTTTCTAGGAAGAGGGTCCATATAGTTGATCGGAATTTCAAAGAGCCTTTCACCCTCAGGAGTTAACAACTAATCCAGTCAGCAGAATAATGTCAAAACCTGGAACCGAAAGTGAGTGATCCAGGAAGAACCCGTCATTATCCATCACACATGCTATTACATTTGAAAAAAATTTTTAAATGTGTTTCAATTAATCGCAAGTAAAGAAAAAAGCGGACAATTCTCTTTGGCACCATTTTCTCTATCTTTGTTATTGTGAAAGAAAGCCAAAACTATATGATACATACACACACACACACACCCGTGTGCACACACATACAAAACCTATCTTTGCCAAAGAAGCGCACATGTATTTGGTAGAGGCCGGTAGTTTTAATTTTGCACGTGCAAAACAGGGTGTGTTCTCCTTCTCCAGTTTGATCTTTAACCACCAACCACTTTCTAATTGTTCTTGCAGGGTGTAAAAATAACCTGGAGAATTTTTTTAAAAAAGGCATAATTTAAACCAGAAGACTCTCTTCTCCACATTGTTAATGAGCTCCCAGTGGTGATGAAAACTCCTTTCTTATGTTTCTGAGGCATATTTCAGAATTTGGAATCAGTCTGTCTGACAAGCTGATGGTCAGATCTCTACAACGGGGCCACAGTCTGTGTGTGTGTGCGCACGCGCGTGTGCGTGTGTTCCAGCTGCCATAATAGCAGAAGCCAAAACATATGAATGGACTGTTGCCGAGTCAGTCGGATTCCTTTGTTAAGAGGGCTGGAAGAACCAAGCCATAGCACCATCCAATGCTATGATTTATGCTTTGAAAACACTCCAAGTGGATCAACCACAGGGCAATTCGAGAGATGATCCAGGAGTTGCCTCTGTGAGAAAAAGAAGAAGAGAAAACAGCAACACGTATGCGTGGAGTAGTGATAGGCATGCTCTATAAAGAGTGTCCTGTGGCTTAATAATCATTTCTATCTCGGCTAGACCCTATCTAGTCATTATCTTTCTAACATGTGATGATTTCTCCCTAGCAACAAGCAATATGTTTCCACACCAAAGGCTCCTTGATGATAGAAACCATTTATTATATACTTTCATCTCTCCCCACTTTCCAAACGGACTCTGATGCCCTTAACAGGCTGCAGAGACAGTATAGAAGTAAAACACATCCATGGAAGGCACCAACCACTCCTCACTCCTTCAACCCCTCTCAACCAGTGTCTCCTACTGTTCTTCTGTCCCTGCTCGTGATCTCTTTGCTAGAATCTGGTTTTAACTATTTACTCAGAATCTTTGGATTTGGACCATGTGTTTGAGTCTTGACTCTGCTTTTGTGACTAGGCATTATCTTTGGTTCTCTGTTCATTCTTTGCCGAATTCTACGGCCAGGTCTGCCCACCGGGGTCCACGCGAGGCCCCCGGAAGCCTGGTACTGGTCTCACCACAGGCACCCTGCTGACCCAGTTGGAAGAGTGGGTGAGGAAGAATATGAGCCCTCATATAGCTCCTAATAAATATGTGCCCAGTAACAGCTTCGGACGGATGAAGGAAGAAAGGAAGGAAGGAAGGAAAGGGAGAATCAAAGATGCTATGAAGGAGAGACAGCCGTACCCTGGCACACCTGGGCATATTGCCTGCAAACGTTTCTAGAAAGTCTAGAAACACGTGGGGCCACCAGGCACCAGATCTGATGTTCACGTGTTTCCTTTATTCCCTTCCTGCCTCTGCTACTGAACCATGGTTTCTGTGCAAATATTTACTTTAATAAACTTTAAAAAGTGTAGTAGGAAGATGTTTGTGCTTCCGTGCTCCCCAATATGCCTCTCGTTCAATTCCAGCTCAAGAGTCATTATATTTTCATCTGTTTTACTCAGATAGAGCCTAATGAAAATCAGTACCTTTCTTAACAGAAGAGATTGCTGAAAGCTTCTTTCTCTTCCACCTCCATGCTCAGTGGAAACAGAAATGTCAGAGATGCGCCCAAGCATCCCACCTGCTCTTTCCGGCGACTGTGCTACAGCGTTGATCAGAGTTCCTCTTGTCATTTGTCAATCACAGGAGCATCACTGAAAGGCTAGACTGCCACCGGCCGCCTCCTATGAATTATAGAGAAGCTCCCTCTGCAAAAAAAAAAAAAAATAAGAAATGGACAATTTTGATTCATCATCTCGTCTGCAGGAAACGGCACAAGGGAAATGTGTGCATGTGTCCATTAACCAAGGTATGGAATCCACAACCCCATTCTCAACACCCAAATCTGTCGATCCCTGTCAACTGTATGGAAAAAGATGGGATCATTGGAAATGCTACAAAGGGTTTTGGAAATAAAATTTTAACGGAGGCTTTGACACTTGCCACACATGTACTTTTAAAAACCTGCATGGCAGGATGTTATAATTAAAAGGCAAACATCAAAACATGTTGTCACATGCAAATATAAAACAATGGGTCACGTCTTACAGCATCTGCTCCAAGTTAACTGCAGATGTGAAATGTGGATAGAAATTATTATCATGGGTGGGTGTTTGGTACTTTACATTATATCACAATTTACTTAATTGGTTCAGACATATTTTAATAAATTTGATCTTAATCCAATGAGGCAGAAATGTTCTGAAAAATTTACGTAGCTGTTATTACAATACCTGAATACTTGCAAGTAAATTGCTTTCAACGGTGTCTTTCTGTATGTAGGAATTTGGGATTTGGACTTCAGAGTATCTGTGAAAAATGTCATTGATGTTACAGTATCAGGTTCTGATTCCACTAGGAGAAAATTTCCCCTCTTGAGTGTAAAATCTCAAAAAGAAGCTTGGGACAAGACAAAACAAGAGGGGCAGAATGGTCCCTTTCGTAACTTATTTTCCACTGAGTTGCGGGTACGAGTTCCACTGACTGTGCACCTAGAGCTTGCCCACATCTGGTTGTGAAGGACACAAGTCATAGCTGCCACACCCCAGCTGCCAGGGGCATAGTGCTCAGAGAACCTTGGTGTTTCATGCGGAAGTTCCAAGAAAAGTCATCTGCAGTTCGCGCTGATGTCAAAACTCACTTCCTACAAGGCTCAGGACCCAATTCGAGTTCAGCAATAAATACAAATTATAAAAATAAAAGAGTATCTGTGCTGAGGAACGCTGCACAGTGCCTGGGACATAATAAGCCCTCAAGATGATGAAAATAAAATAACATAAATATTAAATAAAATAAAATAAATAATAAAATAAAATAATAAAATAAAAAATAAAATAAAATAAAATAAAATAAAAAATAGAATAGAATAGAATAGAATAGAATAGAATAGAATAGAATAAATGCAAAGGGAACATAATAAATTTTATACTGAGAGGAACAATATATTTAAAATAAGCACATATTATCACTCGATTACCTAGACCGCACAATCCAATACAGTAGCCTCGTGCGACTATTTACATTTTAACTAACTAAAATGTAGTGAGATGGAAAACATCATTCTGGAGCTGCACCCGTCACGAGTGGTGACAAGAAGCTGCACATGACTAGTGGCCACAGTACCAGGCGGCACAGATGCGGACTATTTTTATCACCCAGAAAGTTCCGTTTGATAGCCCTGTTCTGAGCAATTGCCTGGAAGGTATCTCAAGAAACGAAACACAGAACTGAACAGTTTTTGTGCGGGGGTTGGGTGGGGGGGGGGGAAACAGACACAAAACGTACAGAGCAAAAGTCACTGTGTAGAAAAGCTAGTTAACGTTGGGGGCCAAAATGAGGAAAAAAGAATACATTTTTTATGGAGACATTCAGGATGTCTGGAGATTCATTCTGGGGATCAAATCTTAGGGAAAACCCACTCAATCATTTAAACCCATCTGCTTATATCTTGTATCGTGAGGTACAAAGAGGGAAAGAGCATCTTTTGGAATCCTAGGTTGACAGGACACTGCTTGACTGTCGCCATCTTTGGGTGTTAAATACAGACTTACAGTCAACACGTCTCAGAGTGAATGAAATGATCTCCTGTGATACTTGGTGACAGGCAAAAGTACATAGACATAAAAATTTATGGTAGACGGTATTATTTGAAATTGGGTTTTTTGTATTTTTCTTTCAGGGAGAAGATAGCAAGTCTCATCACTCCCAGCTTTTTCACATGACTTACGATGACAACCCACCTCTGTGGTTCGATGCACCATTAAATTTTATCTCCAGTCTATTCCCCACATGAAACCTAAATCTCTATTAAGCCCCAGCAATATAATGCAGTAAATTTCTCCGGAGTAGGGATAACCATTACATCTCTGTAGAAGACATCATTTTTTCCACACATGAAAATGATTAAACTAAAAATTTAATGACTGAATCTAGAAAAGCTCCTTTAGGCCACAGAAAATGAGTTTAATCTGTGAATGTGATTTATGTCTGTCAGGAAACCAAACTTCATCATGCAGCCATAGCTCACAATAAAATGTGCCATGATACTTGCCCTTGTTAATGATGCCTGTCTTTGTCCTATGGGTGGTACTTAGTACCTCGGTGATTCTCCCTGAGCTACGAGAATATCTCTATCCACTCTGCTAGATGAGGCAAATGTAACACCAGCTATCAAAATCATTGAACTGTGACTGAAAAATTGCGCACAAGTACTGTTTTTCTGCCCTTAGAATTAGAACATTCTATTTCATCCTGGAGGTAATTTAAAACATAGAGAGGGAGGTGAAAGTATTAAGGTAATGAATTAAACAAGACAGCTACTTAAATTAAGTCACATACAGACACAATTAGCTCGTGTACTGGGAACGGCAGCCATTCGCCATGTTGTGTGTGTAAAATTGTGACATAAATATTAATCGGAAGAGCCAATGGTGTGCGTTTCTCAAGGAATCGGGGGCATCTGTGTTGCACAGGAAATGTTAATACGCGGTAAGGTCAAGGGACATTGCTTTGATTTTTTTAGAGCTACGTACTGGTAATTGAGGTTTAATTTAATCACATATTCTAATTACTCTATGCTTCATCAAAATGCACATCATTTTTTGATGATTTACATATGCAATTCCAATTCCCATATAGGTACATATACCAGGGTTGAAAAAGCATATTTAAGAAAAATCTCATCAGCACATCCAATATGCCCAAAAAAGTTGAAATATACTTGAATACACTTATGTTAACACACCTATATTGTCACTAAGAATGTCCCTCATCAAGAGTCACAAATTTCAAGGGCTCCAATTTAGAAACGCTAGCATAAAATGTTGGTCGTTTTCTTATTCCCTGTATTAGTTATTCACTACCGGGTAATAAATTAATAGCCCAAACAACAGACATTTCTCACCTCACGGCCACTGTCACCTCAGGGTTCAGCTGAGGCAGAATCAGTTTCAAAGCCGTCTCGGTGACTGTAGGCAGAATTCCCGCCCTTGCAGGCTGGTGGCCTGATGTCACCCTCAGTTCTACACCGGGGTTTTTCTTCACTAGAACAAGCAGACCCTCGATATCAGTTGCCATCTTCTTTCAATCATGGCGCCAAGAGATCTCCCCGATCTGTTCCCCTTTTGCTGCCGCCGTCTCGTTTCCAATCCCAATTTCTACTTTGGACTTCTGACAGCCTTCTAAGTACAATTCCCACCATATTTTCCCCCCATACAATGGCAGGATAGTGCAGCAGTTAAGAGCAAAGCTCTAGAATCTGACTGCTTGGGTTCTAATCCTGGGATGATCACTTACCAGAGAGAGGATTGAGGCAATTAAAAAAAAAAAAAAAAACCCTCTCTGTGACTCAGTTTCTTCTACAAATACTGTCTTGTTGGTCAGCTGTGTGATGCTCATCATTATATTCTCTTTACCTCCCACAGTACCTGAAGGGAGAGATTACACTGATTAAATGACAGTAAAATTGACGGAACTGTTTCCACTTTCTCTTTACCCATGCGTTTCCTAATAGATTATTCTGGTTCAGGAACTAGGAAAAAACAGATTCACAAAGCTTTATGAGAACTCTAATGGGAAGAAAGTTTTATGTATCAGAGTATTGGTCATCTCATCTTTCCTGAGTTAGCTTTTGCTATTTCAACAAATAGCGCATGCTGACTATATTCCAGAACCGTGCTATGTATTTCGGACACAAGTTCTTTGCTCAGAGTCTAGTGGGAGACACAAAACGACAAGCAGGTTTAAAGAAATAATAATACACTGTTATGAAAGCAGTAATAGAAGCATCTTATGCACAGATACCGAAGTCATATAGACGGCAGTTCCGCGTCTCAGAAGACTTCACAGTGCAACTGACTAGTGAGTGAGTTGTTGAATAAGTCTGTTTGCAAAGCATAATAAATAATAGTAGTGATGATAATGGACTTATATCCAAAGGGAAAAAAAAAAAAACGTATGCAATATTATGAAACATCACACGAACAGGGAACACTTAGTAACTTTATGTTCCTGGACAGTGTGTGCTATGGATTGTGGAGAAGAAGCTATAAAACTAGATAGGACCTTGTGTTGGCTAAAAATGTGGGGCGTTATCTTGTATGCTAACGGTAGAGAACAGAACTTTATTAAGACGGGCAATGACGTTATCACGCTACGGTTTAGAAGGATCATTACTAGCTAATCAGAGAATGGTTACGTGTCATGGGACAACGTGGAGAACCCAAAGAAGCGGAAACCCAAAAGGAAGTTTATGTTCTAAGTGATGACTGCCTAATCTTGGGTCACATCATGTGAATGAATACTGGAAACTCATTGGAACTTGAATGTGAATATTTAAGATCGGATGACGCCAAAAGTTCAGGGGAATGCCTGAACAATGTGTCAAGCAAGTTACACAAGAAATAAAAAAGGGCATAGAGGGACGCCTGGGTGGCTCAGTCGGTTAAGCGTCCGACTTCGGCTCAGGTCATGATCTTGCTGTCTGTGAGTTCGAGCCCCGCGTCGGGCTCTGTGCTGACAGCTCAGAGCCCGGAGCCCGTTTCAGATTCTGTGTCTCCCTCTCTCTTGGACCCTCCTCCGTTCATACTCTGTCTCTGTCTCAAAAATAAATAAATCTTAAAAAAAAATTAAAAAACAAGGGCATAGATATGGAGGAGGAAGAGATCGTGAATTCGATTGTGTTTAGCTTGGAGTCCCAATGGGACATCCAGATGGGGAATATTCAGCGGCAGCCTGCTACAGGGTGTTTGACGGTTCCAGTTCACCACAGAGATGTGAACGCCATTAGCATGTAAGAAGCAGATTTGGAAATATGGGCGGAGAGAGAAAATATGAAGCCAAAGAACAAGAAGAGAATACCAAACAACTCCGACGTGCACAGTCTAGGCAAAGAAAGATCCAGACAAGGAACTTAGAATGAACAGGCTCAGGTATTCACTCATCATCGTTATCACCGGCATCATCATCACAGAAATCATCGTCATCATGAAATGACAAAACCAGGAGCCGAGGAAAACCAGCAAACAAAACAAAAAAATAGGAGGGACAAGGGAGAAAAAGCATCTGTTCAATCTCGTCAAAGTGCCGCGAACAGTTAAAGACAAGGCGTTAAATACGCCCATTTGATTCGGTAACTAGGCAGTCACCGGAGACTATCAAAGGAGTGCATTTTCATTTGCTTGATGGGGCGGAAGTCGTATTGGAATCGGTCTGGAAGGTGAAGGGGAGCTGACGCAGCGATGAAATCACATCCAGGCTGCACTTCAGAAGTTTAGTCGCGACATGATGTGTTTTTTCTTCCGTCAGTTTGGCAAATTTTTGTAAAGTCGTTGTACAAATAGGGTACTATTGCACAGTTATGACGGAAATAATAAGCTGAAATATTCTTTCTGGAGAGCAACAGATATCGACAACCTCTCATAACCCCCTAAATTTCACCTTTAGGAACGTATCCTAAAGAAACAAGCAGGGTTAAATACAAAACATCACAGGTAAACATGATGTTAACCTTGGTCAACGTAAAAACATCTAAAAGGCCTAAGCACTGAGGATATTTCAGATAAATTGAGAGACGTCTCATGTGGAGGTTACGGTACAAGGTTTCTATTGCCATTATAAACTCTGAAATACCAGCGGCTTAACAAAATACGTTTCTTCCCCCATCCAGTTATGAAGGGATCCAGGCCGAGAGAGGCTTTTACTCTTTTTGAAATGTTAAACCCAAAGTCATCCTAAAGAGCCTGGAGCCCGCTTCGGATTCTGTGTCTCCCTCTCTCTCTGCCCCTCCCCCACTCATGCTCTGTCTCTCTCTGTCTCAGAAAAAAATAAATAAACATTAAAAGAAAGAAAGAAAGAAGGAAAGAAAGAAAGAAGGAAAGAAAGAAAGAAGGAAAGAAAGAAAGAAAGAAAGAGCCTAACCCCTCATTCACCAAGTAGAAGTAAAACACATCCCTTCCCTTCCTGCAGCTGGATTCCTTCCCAGCCACGGTTTTGTTTTATGAAAAGGGACGCTGGTTGGGTGGCTTGTCATCTGCTGAACCCACAAAATGGACATTGAAAAATTATAGGAGTTCAGACAAAATACTCTTGCTCGTAGGCAAAAATGAAAGGGGAATTTTTTGCCCTGGGGGGCAATTAGTCATCTCTGCCACGGCCCATCTTTCTGGGCACACATCAGTGGGCATCTCTGTTCTTACATGTACAATCTGTTCTCCCCACCGTGGTGACCGTATGTTAAAGGTGGCAGGTGGTAGATACTCCGACAGGTCTTGCTTTTCCAAATCACCTGATGGAACAAAATCTTCCTTTTCCAGCGTGTAGGACTGCAGGCATCTAGACTATTTTCATCCCCTTTCGCTTTTGCCTACAAACAAGAGATATGTCGAAGCACAAACCTCTGGTACCTGTGCACGTGACTTTATTTGCGGCCAGGGTGTTGGCAGAGGTAGCTGGGTTCAGACGAAGAGAATACTGGATGACGGTGGCCCTATGTCCGACGACTGGAATGTTCATGAAGAGTGGTTCGGAGACACAGACACATGCACATGGGGAAGACGGCCATGTGGAGAAGCAGACAGAAAGTGGAGTGACACAGCTAGAAATCAAAGAAGGTGAAGGAGTGTTGACAAACACCAGAAGCCGGGAAGAGGCGTAGAAGATTCTCTCCTAGAGCCTTGGAGGGAACATGGCCCTGGGAACACCTTGATTTTGGACTGCCAAGTTTAACCGCAAAAGAATACATTTCTGCTTTTTTAAGCGCTCAGTCTCCGGCAGCCCCAGGAAGCTAACACAATCTGAATTCAACCCACGTATCTCACCGATATTCTAGTTTTTAACCTCTTCTCTTAGAGCTACAGGCAAACTGATTGTCCTTAAACATTCTTGCAAACAATGTAACAAATGGCTCGTCACACATAACTTGGATCTCCATCTTCCCAACCATCAGTGTTAGGTTTTTTTTACCATCCCCTGCCTCGCCTTTAAAGGAATGTCACATATTTTCAGATTTTCATTACGGCAGCCTCGACTTCAAGGCACTAGTTTCTGTACCACAGTAATACTCATTAGCATAAGAGATAAACCCCATATCACACTGGCTTACTCCTGTAAAATTGTATTTCTCATTATGTGAAATTTAGCGGCCAGTAGGAGGAGGTAGGAGGTGATCTACTCTGCGTGGTTATTTATGGCCCTAGTTTGGTAGAGGTTCTGGCAATCTGCAATGCGTAGCTTCTAAAGCGACTTTGGTCATTGATGTCCAGCCAACAAATGAGGGAGGTCATAGAGCTTGGAGAAGAAACAGCATCTTTACGTGGCCCAGAAATAACACATACCATTGTTAATAAGAGCTAGCCACATGGTTCTCCCTTAACGAAGGTGGACTATGAAACATAATCTTGGCTGCACATCCCAGACTAACTTTACAGAATGGAATAAGGGTATGAATCTTTGGTCATCGGCTAGTTATCCAGGTCACGTGGGACACTGCGTCACAATCACAAATTGGGCTTTCAAAGACCATTGCATTACTTCCTCTGGGGGCGCCTGGTGGGGCTCAGTCGGTTGAGCATCTGACTTGGGCTCAGGTCATGATCTCGCGGTTCGTGAGTTCAAGCCCCGCGCCGGGCTCTGTGCGGACAGCTCAGAGCCTGGAGCCTGCTTCGGATTCTGTGTCTCCCTCTCTCTCTCTGCCCCTCCCCAGCTTGCACTCTGTCTCTCCCTCTCTCAAAAATAAACAAACATTAAAAAAAAATTTTTTTAAAAACACAAAGACTATTGCAGATCATGAAGAAAAAAATCCCATTATAGAAAGCTTTTATCAAAGGGCAGTATCTACAAATCTAAATCACACTCCATATTATTCTATTTCTATATCTGAAGTACATCGTTATCAATCTGCAGCTATATATAAATGGTTGGCTATATACGAAGTATTAGTGTTCCATGTTCAGTCTGTGAGTGGGATTACTTGTGATTTTGATTTTATTCTTTATTCATTTCTGTATTTCCCTAACTTAAAACATATGTGCTTTTTTTTAATCTGAAAAAGCTTATTTTTATTAGAGATTTAAAAAGCTTAGCATGGCACCTAGCACCTAATAGATGCTTAATAACTTCTGCTGAATAAATGAATGGCCCTGGATGAGAAAGAAAAGGAAGGAGGCAGTAATTAGAGTATGATTCAAGCCCAAGGAAGAGTTTCTCTAAGAATAGGCTGTTTGACCATATGCTTAGTTTGAGGGAAAAAAATTAGTGAAGAAGGCATAAATTTCAGGTATGCAATAATGAAACAAAAGAATTGGGGACAAAGGGCCCTGAGGAAAGATTGGTTTGGAGAAGAAACGTAGAGACTGAGAAGGTTTGCTGAGCAGTCAGAGTTGTAAGAAGGAAGGAAGGAAGTTGAATTGTTTCACTTTTTTTGTGTATAACTTCATCTCAGTAATCTAGGGAGGGTTATCTGCAGAATCAAGGAGTGAAGCCTAGGTAGAATGTTCTAATGGAGTTATGGGGGTAGAGCCTAATATTAGTAGTGACATTAGGTTTAAATTGGAAAGAGGGGCCCCTGGGTGCCTCCGCAGGTCAGGCGTCAGACTTCTGCTCAGGTGGTGATCTCGTGATTTGTGGGTTAGAGCCCCGCATTGGACTCTGTGCTTGGAGCCTGCTTAGAATTCTGTGTCTCTGTCTCTCTCTCTCTCTCTCTCTGCCTCTCCCCCACTCCCGATCTGTCTCTCAAAAATAAATAAATATTAAAAATATTAGAAAGAAGGGAAAGATTTAATACAGTTACTAAAGGTTGCATAACAGCATTTTCAATACTTTGCCTCACGTTTTATGCTACTTTTTGTCATTGTCATGATCTACTGTTATTTTTTCTGACTGTAATCTGGATGTAGTCAGGGTGTCAACATCTTGGCTCTATGATAAATAAAATTTGTTCAGGTTTCGTGGTTAGCTGTATTCTCCCCGGAGAACTATCATCATTTAGGTCAGCTCCCAAGGACAGATTGATCCTCACATGTTTTTCCCTTAGCCTCCGGTGGATAAAGTGAAAAAACTAGTAGATTACTGGCACAAGGAGTGAAAAAAAATGTGTGAGAAATTGCAGCCCAGGCATTTAGGTTAAAGAAAAATTTGCTTCGATAGAAAACCTATCTTTATCTTCCTCATAAATTCAAATAAACCCCATACCATTTTGTATGCCCCCAAACGAATCTCGGTCTCAAGTATGCATACGTGGTTGCTGATTGCTGCGGTCTGAATGTTTATGACTCCCCTCAATCTCAAATTCATCCAAAGATGATGGTGTCAGGAGTTGGAGCCTCTAGGAGGTGCTTAGGTCATAAGAGTGGAGTCCTCATGAAACGGTATCCGTGCTCTAGAGGGATCCCCTGCCCCTTCCGCCATGTGAAGGCATGGAGAGAAGGTGCTAGGTATGAACCAGGAAGGAAGGTCTCACAAGAATACGGCCATAATTGGGGCACCTGGGTGGCTCAATCGGTTAAGAGTCCGACTTCAACTCAGGTCATGATCTCGTGGTTCTGAGTTCGAGCCCCACGATGAACTCCGCATTGACAGCTCAGAGCCTGGAGCCTGCTTCCGATTCTGTGTCTCCCTCTCACTCTACCCCTCCCCTGCTCACTCTCTCTCTCTCTTAAAAATAAATAAACATAAAAAAGTAATTAAAAATAAAAGAACGTGACCATAACGGTGTCTCGATCTTGGTCTTAGCCTCCAGAACTGCAGGAAATACTTTTCTGTTGTTTATAAGCTACCCAGTCTGTGGACTTTTATTATAGCACCTGGAACAGACCAAGTCAATGCCTTACCTACTTCTCTTCTGCGATTAGTCAGGAATCCCTGTGTTGGATGTACTCAAATTCACTAGTTTCTAGTCTAAGAGCCCCCCCACACACACACATTTTTCTCTGAGGAGAAAGGACCACTACTCCTTGTACTTTCCTTTGAATACACAGCACCTGTCAATGCACCTGGCACACAAAGGAAGCACTCAGTAAGTGTTGATGCCAGGAATCCAAAATCCTCTTCCTAATCCCCTCTCGTGTCTAGAGCTTCCCTTCAGGTACCATTTAAGGTTAAGAAAGGCCTCAAGCCAATCAGGCCTCAAACAAAATTTCTTTTGTTAAAGACATTAGAGAAACAGCTAATCCACTGTTCCCAAGTATATGTTCTTCTGGCTCTCAATCCAGGTCCTGGCCTGGTACGTAGAGTGAGCAAATTGGACAAATTCTCCAGGTAATCTGCTGCTATCGAAATTTGTGCTTGCAGAGTTAGTTATCAAGACCATAAGAAGGAAGAAGTCCAAGCTGTGCCACGGCTACTTTGAAGAGAATTATGATGGAAGCATTTATTAAGATGCCTGATAAATAAAATGTCATGCATGGCATGGATTATTGTGAATTTGAGCTGTTTCAGGCCAATTTTCTTTATAACCCCACTTAACGCTGGCCAGCTAACCCATGTTTTAATCTCATCTGCTGGACATTACTGAGATAGAAAGAACATTCTCCTGGGAAGGGAGTGGGGCTATAAATTGGTTTTCTCAAAGTATTGTCAGTATGTGTGAAATTTACTGTAACCAGGGGATTGTCAGATATATATTATTAGATAACTATTGACGAACTTTATTTTTATAATTAAGTACGCATGGGACGAAAAGGACTAGTGTATGCGTGATTACAACCGGGGGGAAAAAGAGTAAAAATTATCTGTAAATACATTACTTATAATTAAATTTACAGAAAATAGAGCAATAAACTGTACAATTTTAGAACTATAGGGACTATATAAATCAGAGTCTAGATCATATAGGTAGGATTACATCAACTAGGTCCAACTGATGACAATTGAGATTAATATGGAGGCCTGTTAAACAATAATGTCTTCTTTTTTTATTTTGCTGAGTCATGTGCTGACATATTTTCATGTAAAAACAAAATAATGAAATGAGAGCCAGATCAATTCTGCAGATAATCTAGACCCTATTCATATCCACCCGAGTTTTTCTCGTGCAATATTTAGGTAAAGATAAAGTTATGGAGTTGAATTTTACAGATAAAAAAAATCAATGCTTTACTTCATCCTGCCTGGATGAACACAGACACTATACTAATGAAAAAATAGACATAATGTCCTGCTATTCATCTAAAGATAATTCAGACTTCATAGCGAAAGCAACCTTCTTTTTCTTACGCAATCATTTAACGAGCTAAATACTTCTTGAAACACATTATTGACTTCTTGTAATTGCCATAGGTTTTATTCTTTTCCTTATTTGAGTTGCGTGTATCAGTTTGGGTGCGACTCCATCCCGAACGCCTGTTTATGAGCAAAACCAGAGTTGAAGCGCTCCTTCACGTGCCATGGCGCTGAGCGGCCTATTAAAGGCAGCAGGCCTTGAAACCCAATAGGACCCGACTTACAAAGATAAGAAAACTCATACAGACAACGGCCACGAGCATCGATGCACCGTTTCTAGGTCAACAGCTGCTAGTCTGCTAGTCTCTCAGATTAAAGCATGGGAACACGATGACACATCCGTGAATGTATCGTGCACCGATCTGAACACCATCACTACTTTCAATGCCGCAGCTTGATTTTTAAAGGAAGAAACTCCTACCTTATTATTTGTTTGTCAGAGGATCCAGAAAGTTGTTTAATTTCACTGATAAAGCCCCACCTCAAAATGGCAATAAGACCAAGGCTGTATGATAAACAATCCGTTTGAATCGCTTATGAGACGTCTTTTCTCAGACTCCTTCCGTTGGCTACGGCAAAGGGTAAGGAGCAGCATACTTTGTAACAATCAAGGAAAGCACCATGATGAGTGATGCTTCATAAGAGAAGCCTCTGACGGAATCACAATATAGCATCACCAACGAAGTAATATTTCACTGCATTCGTTTGGCAAAGGTTCATTCATTCCTTTGGCAGCTGACAGTTTGTGCTGACTTCTTAATATGAGAAATGTATTAAGCTCATACTCACTGAAGGCACTGGCAGATTACTTGATAAATCCAAAGAATGCGTCGGTAAGTTGGGGGCCGTTATTCGTAAAAAATACCCTACTTTCAAATCAAACACGACACGTTAGTGACACCTCCCTTTGAAACTGGACCTCTTTAAAATGTGTGCACTTACACATGACTAGATGACTCTGTGTTTTAACAGCTACATAATTCACATCCCACCACACAATTAATCTTCTTAGGTGCTAGAATCACTCGATTATTTCTTTAAAAGCAGCATGGCTCAACTTGGAATTTTCTGTGACTGTTTGTTACTGACAGACAAGGTATCCTGTGTGTTTTTAATATCTCGCAGCCTAGATCCCATTCACTCCACTCAATATCTGCTTTCTTCACAGCCCATAGACACAGCTGTAAGCAAGTCTAACCACAGAAGGAAATTTTAATTTTTAAGCAGCTGATGAGATGGCAATCTGTCTTGGTTACTGCCATAATCTTCCATTTAGAGCTGACATGTTTATTCTTGGGCATTTAAACTGTGGCCCAGAAAGCCATGAAGGGAGGCCAGTTATAAATGTTAGATTTGATTGGAAATGACATTCCAAAATAAACATGCCAAAGCGCACTGGAGCATTGAACGCATCTACAGTGCATCTCAGTCAGCCCGAACCCACAGGCACGCAAACACACCGGCACACGCACAGAATTCTCGGCAACCACACTACACTCGGACACACAAACGCAGACAGACACACGCACAATTTCTATCTGACTCGGTAAGAGGAAAGAAAATGAAGCGAGCATTGGTCAAAACAAATGCCACTTTACTCAGCAGCCAAATGTGTAAGGAAGGCATTAAGCCCCATCTTCTAACATCATGAGAGAATATTTTTAAAGACACAGAAGGAAATATTCCCCTTAAGGATCAGCTGGGAGGTCCCTTTTACACATCACTCAAGTCTCTGATGAGAAAATAAATGGATGAGAATAATAATTCTAAAGGGAGGAATTGTTTTGAAAAGAATATAGACACAAAAAGAAATATAACCCAGACTGGGCTCACTGCCCAGAAAATCAGGCAAACAAAGACAAAAACTGGGGGGAAAAAGAAAAAAGAAAGAAAGAAGATATTTAAAAGGCATATTAAAAAAAAATATATAAGCAAATATGGACAAAAAGAAAGCAACAGCAGCATGGACAAGAGTGTTTAGAAAATAAGGTGGCCAGGAGAAAGGCAGGTCAGAGGGAGAAGCAGTCAGAACACGAAAATACTAAAATATTAAAATACTATATCAAAACCCTGTCGAAGCAGGAGGAAACTGAGGGAGAGAACTTGAAACTGAAAATCATTAAACCGTACGCCCATTCTCGTCACTACTTTGTCTGGGTTGCTGGAAGGCCACACAGCTTGGGTTTAAGTTACTAGAAGACAGGTTTTCCTTTGAACCTTTGAGTGTGCATGCATGCGTGTGTGTGTGCGTGTGTGTGTGTGTGTTGCGCGATCACTAGAAGGCACGACAGTGAAAGAGGAGTATTTGTTGCTAATTTACTAATAGAAACCAATTCTTCCAAAACCTTATTCCAGGCTGTCATTAGCTTCTCTCTGCTGTTCATGTTCTGCCTCTTTTCAGACAACAAACCCTCTGCCACTTTCAAGTCTCCCACTGTTTGTCATTCTCTACAAAATATCCGCTAACCTTGCATCACGGTTCACTGACCGGCTATGTCGTCATGTCTTACCATTGTCATTGTGTCTGGTAATTAATATTAAATGTAATGTATGGAGACCCTAACTTAGGAGAGCCCAGTTACGGTTGTGTCACATACAGGTGAGGAATCCATCAACTTTTTCTAGAAAGTTCAGGTTTGGGAGGCAAAATAAAAATGTGTATAAAATAACAACAGTCATTGCCTTCGTTGTGTATAAAGTAATAACTTTCAAAGGAATGCGTTCCATTTTGATTTCACCTCATCTTTAAAAGCCATTTCCTGGATCTTCTCTCAAAAAGAAAGCTACTTATTTTCATACATTCTCCATTTATTTTTATTTTCACTCTTTGGCTTGACCAAAACAGCACATATCAACGTGTATCGACTAAAATTTTCTCCAAGGTAGTTAGATGGAGATAGCATTATAAAATAACAAGTCAATTGATGAATTGGGTCTATGTTTGGGCTGTGGGAATGGAATGATGAACTGGTAAAATGTTAAACTAGTATAATTAGAGAGAATTTCCAGTAATGTTACACAGGAAGAATCAGAAAGTTAAAAAAAAGAAAGGAAGAAAGAAAGAAAGAAAGAAAGAAAGAAAGAAAGTTCACGCTTCTAACTGATAAAAATAATTCTTTTCTGCCTGGACTCAATTTTAAACTTACTCTTCCTGAATAAAAATCAGAATTTCAATCCCCATCACCTAACTGTGTTTTAGCTCCCAGAAAACTCAGATTAGCAGGCAGGAATGGATCTGCGTCCCTGTCAAAACTAAAGGGTCTGGGATTTTACCACACCTCCCTGCAGTCTAGCAAGCTAGTTAGCCAGCCAGTTTCACTGATGCTCCGGAAGACACACAATTCCTGGGTCAGAGAAAAACAGTGTTACTACTCACAGCAAAGGCAGCAGCCAAAGCGTCAGCATAGCTGCATCAATTACCCGAGCCCAAGTCCCATAAGAACATGGAGAAACAAATGATACCGAGGCATTATAGGAAAGAAATCCTAACTCTGGGAAAGTCACTGTTTTTACAGCTAGCAGGAACAAGCATGCCCCCTTTTTAAGGAGAGATGGTATCTAATCCCTCAAGGTTGTTCTCAGTGCAAACAAAACCCTGAGAAATGGCCCAGGTAAAGAGCAGTCAAGGACTTGCATTCTTGGGATACACAGCAAGACATGTATGAGCATGAGAAACCCATGGAGGAGTGTCTCCCAACAGCATCATCGAAAGAGAGAAGCCATTTTTAGGATAATTAATCATTGGTGACAGATACTTTGAAGAAACCAAAGCCACTTTAGAAAGGCAGTCCGTGGTAAAGATTATGCTTCAAGTTTGAACTTGAAGTAATTGCCAATTGAATTAGTAAGGGTGTTCTGCAGTTTTTACTAAACTCTCTGAAACGGGAAAGTGACCATAACTGCCTTAGTTCAAATCCCAGCTATGCCACTTACTAACTGAGGAAGTGATTTCATCTCCCTGTTCATTCATTTCTTATCTGTATTAAGGGGATAATCATAGGAACTAACTATTGTTTTCTGTGATTAAAATTACTTAATTTATGTAGAAAGAACTATTGCCACTACTATCATCGGAATCATTGTTATTTATTACTAGCGTCTAGAGGGCAGGAATAATATGAAACACACATTTAATAGAGCCAGGACCATGAAAGAAGATAAAATTGAAATAAGAATACAGACGGTTTTCTTAAGAATTTCACCAACTTCTTGTGAGATTGAAGCACTAGTTAATATTAGAATCTAGTGTTTATCATATTTAGTACAATGCATGTAAATATACTTCAGTTTCTACATAACACATGAAATATTTCTGATACCATGATATGTGATTCTTTTATTCTGATTACATACATGTTGCTGTCACAATAAAGTAAGTTAAATGCCCACTCATAGTCCCAGTACAGAGTGATATTCTGACCACAGAGACCCTCTCCAGTTGTTGCATCAGGGTCTGAAGCCAATCACTGAGACATGCAGGACACATAGAATCTTGTCCTACCAATGTTGCCTTATCTGGTAGGTGTCTCATGTGTCACACCAATGCAGAATTGACTATTCATCAAAGAACTGTCCCCAGTGATTAAAAATCAACCAGCCACTGGGGCGCCTGGGTGGCTCAGTCGGTTAAGCGTCCGACTTCAGCTCAGGTCACGATCTCACGGTCCATGAGTTCGAGCCCCGTGTCAGGCTCTGGGCTGATGGCTCGGAGCCTGGAGCCTGCTTCCGATTCTGTGTCTCCCTTTCTCTCTGCCTCTCCCCCGTTCATGCTCTGTCTCTCTCTGTCCCAAAAATAAATAAACATTAAAAAAAAATAAAAATAAATAAATAAATAAAAATAAAAATCAACTTGCCAGACTTCTACTTCTAGACAGATAAATAGTGATATTTCTCCTTGCTCTTCCTACTAAGTTCAATGAAAAACCTGGATATTCTATATAATATAAAATAAATTTAAGAAGGCTATGAAAGGTGGTGAAGTCACACTGACCAGGGACTCTAGAACCAGAGGAATAGTATGTTAGTGAGTTTTTAGAATTTGGTTTTGGCGTGGTTTGTTTTTTTCTTTATATATCTGAAGCTAGAGCTAGAGAAGCTGGCAACCCCAAAATGCTAATGGGTACAGACAAAAATAAGACCCAAGGAAAGCCCTCTTTCTAGCCAAAGAACCAGTAAAGGAGCAGCTTAGCAAGACAGAAAACTTTTAGACAATAACTGCTTTACTCCAGCTAAAATAGAAACCATGGCCCTACCCTTACCCATGTCTGAAAAAAATGGGGTGCAGAACCTAGACTCCACTTAATCCAGGCTAAAATGAGGCACATTGATCCTCTCTATTGTTATGATACAAAGAAGGCTGAGTAGGAGGCTGGGACCTTCACAACTGCCAAATGGTAATAAGACCCTACTGCAGTGTCAGTGGAGATCTTGTGGTGAACGTGGACTTCCACTCTGACCCAGTATGAATGAGGAACTCCTTAGCTCCCAGCTGTGATGATGTCACAGGAAGCCTCATGAGAGTCAGGTCTTTCATGATTACTCAGTGATGATTAAGGCCACCTCCCTGATGGGGAGCACTAATGAGGCACTCTCATCTCTCCTTTCCAGGGAGGTATAAATTTGGGAACCAGAACTCCTATCATTTTCCAGCAGTAACAAGGAGCTCTCACCACCTTGGGTATCAATGGAGGCCAAAGGAATGGACTTCTATTTATACCTGATAATAATGAGATAATCTACCCCTCATTTTTCTGACAGAGATATCAGAAGAAGCCACCTAAAACAGGTTTAAATAAGATTCTGAGTCTCATAACATAATACCTAAATGTCCTGGTTTCGATAAAAAATTACTCATCCTACCAAGAACAAGGAAAATCTCAGCTGGTATAAAAAAGACAATCAAAAGTACTAACACAAAAATGACAAACATGTTACAATTGTAAAGAAGTCATCATAAAGGTGCTTCAATGAACTATTATGAATACATCTGACAAGGTTTGAAAAAAATCTCATCAAATTAATAGAAGATATAAAGAACCAAATGGAAATTGTAGAACTGAAAAATACAATAACAGAAATAAAAACTCATTGGGTGAGCTAATAACAGAATGAAGAAGGTAGAGGGAAAAAACTCAATGAACTGGAAGACAGAACAACATAAATTACCCAATCCTAAGGATAGAGACAAAACAGACTGAAGAAATTGAACAGAGCCTCAGGGACCTTTGGGACTATAACAAAATACTTAGTATCCTTGTTATTGGAAACTCAGAAGGAAGGGGGAAAGAAGGTGCAATTTAAAAACTACTCAATGAAATAATGGCTGCAGCTTCCCAAATTTGACAAAAGCCTATAGAAACCTATAGATTCAAGAATCTGAAAGAATCTGAACAGAATAAAGTCAGAGAATCCACCCCAAAACACAGTATAGTCAAAGTTCTGAAAATTGAAGGAAAATAAATCTTTAAAAAAGCAAAGGAGAGATAATTCATTACCTACAGGAAAAAATAATTTGGGGGACAGTAGATTTCTCATGAGAAATCATGGAGTCTAGAAGGAAGTAACACATTTTTTAAATGCTAAAAAGGGAGAAGAACTGCAAATTCTATATCCAGTGAAGATCTTTCAGGAATGAATGGGAAATCAAGACATTCTTAGATGAAGGAATATTAATAGAATTACCACCAGCAGATCTACTTTTAAGAAATGCCTAAAGGAAGTTCTCTAAAGAGAAAAGATATAATAAAAGGAGAAAAACCTTGGAACATCAGGGGGAAGGAAAAACAAAACAAGAGAAAGAATAAAAACATAAGCAAATACATTTTGTTACTCTTGGGTTTGTAAATTATGTTTGAACATTGAGGAAAAACTATAGCACTTCAGATTTGGTTCTAAACATAAGCAGAGAAAATATTTATGATAATTGCAGAGTAATACTAGAAAAGCTATACAAAGAGAAATACTCAAAAACTCTAAAGGCAACTCAAAATGAAATTCTAAAAAGTGTTCAGGTAACCCACAGAAAGAAGGCATGAAGAAGAAAACAGAGAAGCTAAAAACAGAGGGAACAAACAGATAACAAAAATAAAATAGCAGACTTAAGCCCTAATGTACTAATAATTACATTAAATGTAAATGATTCAGATGTACCAATTCAATGACAGAGATCGGCAGACTGAACTTGAAAACAGGACTACATTTTGTCTATGAGGAACTCAATTCAATACAATGATATGGGTAGGCTGAAAGTAAAATGATGAGAAAAATATGTTGGCAACCGCTAATCAAAAGAAAGCAGGAGTCATGGGGCGCCTGGGACTCAGTTGGTTAAGCATCCGACTTCAGCTCAGGTCATGATCTCAGTTTGTGAGTTCAAGCCCGCGTCAGGCTCTGTGCTGACAGCTCGGGGCCTGAAGCCTGGTTCAGATTCTCTATGTCTCTGCCCCTCCCCTACTCGCTCTCTGTCTCTCTCTCTCAAATATAAAAAATAAAACATAAAAAATATATATATATATAAAAGAAAGAAAGAAAGAAAGAAAGAAAGAAAGAAAGAAAGAGTCACATTTACCAGAGACAGAGGGACATTACATAATGAAAAAAGGGTTAATCCATCAAGTCACAACAATCCTAAATTTGTGTGTCCTAAGCAACAGCAAAATAAATGAAGCAAACACAGATTGAACTAAAAGGAGAAATAGACAAACTCACAATTAGGGTTGGAGATTTCATCATCCTTCTCTCAACAACTGATAGAACAACTGGAGAGAAAATCAGCAAGGATCTATAAAAACTCAGCAACACATCAACCAATAGGATCTGATCAACATTTACAGAAAACTCTATGCAGACACATTCTTTGCATAGAACATACCTCAAAATAGACCATATCCTGGGCCATTAAACAAGCCTCAAAAAAATGTTAAAACCTGAAATCATACAGTGTGTTTTATGACCACAAGAAATCAAACCAAAAATCAATAACAGAAAGATAACGGAAAAACCTCCAAATATTTAGGAATTAAACAACAAATTTCTAGTAATCTATGGATCACAGAGGAAGTCTCATGTGAAATTAAAAAAATGCACTGAACTAAATGAAAATAAAAATTTGCGGAGCATAGCTAAAGCAGTGCTGAGAGGAAACTTTATAATATTAAATGTTTATATTAGTAAGAAGAGAAAGTTTCAAATAAATAATTAAGCCCCAATTTCAAGAACCTAGAAAATGAAGAGCAAAGTAAACCCAAAGAAAGCTGAAAATAATAAAGAACAGAAATCAGTGAAACTGAATATGGAAAACCAATCAAGATGAAATGTTGGGTAATACAGCTCCTAGAGTTGATGTGGATTCAGTAATCATAAGTAACGTGTCCAATCATGACCTTCCTTCTTCAGCTATATGAATGCTAAAGAGAGGCAAAAGAGAAGGATACGGTGTGCATTTCTAAATACTGTCTTCATGTGATCTGGAATTCTTATTTTTCACATAACTAGGAGAAGTTTCTGTCTCCTCCCATAAGAAAAAATGTGGGGGGCCTGGGTGGCTCAGTCAGTTAAGTGTCCAACTTCAGCTCAGGTCATGATCTCATGGTTCATGGGTTTGAGCCCCACATCGGGCTCCACACTGACAGTGTTGCTCCTGCTTGGGATTCTCTCTCTATCTCTCTGCCCCTCCCCCACTCATGCTTTTTCTCTCTCTCTCAAATAATAAATAAATTAAAAAAAAAACCTGTAACACAGATTATTCATTCATTCATTCATTCATTCTTTCCTTTAATTGATATTTGAATTATATTCACCCTTAGAGTATTCATGGATTGAGCTATCATGAAATTAATTGTAATAGTAATAATAATAATAATTATAAATAAACAGAAAAGAATGCTGAAAATTAATACACACCTTCACTCATGGAAGTAGGCTGTGGTGTCATGTGGCAAAATAGAAATCTGACTCCCTTCCCTAAAGCTTATCGGAAATTCTTAGTGCTTTAATGCTTTGGTTTGGTACTATAAGATTGGATATTAGAAAGAAAGAAGAGAATTCCAAGAAAAATGAAGCATGTGTGGCAGCAATTCCATTTTGTAAATTTTGTAAATTTTGCAGCATGAGGTGTGCCCCCTGTGGCTGTCAACCTTGCCATTCTACCTTGGTTGCCACGCCCTCTTTTATTAACACGTTCCTTTGAATGACGACATCAAAGAGAATAACAGAGAGACTTTTGGTTTTGGTTTTGGTAATGCTGTGTCAGCATTACTTAAATATTAGTTTCCCTATTTAGCTGTAATATCACATTCTCCAAAATGTTCCAAAACTAATAAACCTAAAGATAGCATCACTTATGCAGCTGTATGTCTGAGTAGATCAGTGTTTACACATCTCAGTCATAACATAAAGTTTTCCAAATCTAATCTGATATCAGCTAATGGGATGATTTAGACATGCCAAATTGTGATACCACCTAAAATTATGTCATTTAATTAAAGCTAAACTTATTAGACACACGAGAAGTACACGCAAATAAAGTTGTAATCTAAAATGGGGAAGTGACAAGTTGTAATCTAAAATAAGGAAGTGAAATCAACTTTCATTTGTGGATGTCACGGTGGTTGAGGTTGGAAGTTGTTAAGATTTATATGATATATAACTACATACATCATACAAATATAATGACTATTGTTAAAATATGTCCAACACAGAGTAAAAAGAATACTGGCTTGGAGTCTACAGATCTGGGGTGAATCTCAGCTCTGCTGCTAAACTTGCCTGTGGTATTTGGAAAGTTACATAAACTATCTAAATCAGGGTTTTTCCTATTTGTTAAAAAAAAAAACACAGTGCTACGTAAATTAACTCAATTTTCTCATAACTACCCTCTGACTAAGTCATCAACGTTGTCCTCATTAGAAAACAAAACAAAAACAAAAACAAAAACAAAACAAAACAAAATAACACCACATAACAAAAACCACAGACTTGGATTTAGGCAACTTGCGTATGGTCATGTGGGGAACTAGCGGATGCAGGATTTGAGCCGAGGAGGTCCGATCCCAGTCGTTTTAATGAGCCTCAGTGCTTTATTGTTTTCCTGACACATAGTTTTATTTCTAGGATCAAATGTGATACACCCATAAAACACCGTATAGGTATCTGGCACATAAGAAGCACTCACAATTAGTTTACTTCTTATTATTATTAGTATTAACATTATTAGTATGTGTAATGTCCCCAAAACTCCTGAAATAAGCTCACGCTTACACTTATTGTGAAATAAAAAGTTTCTGTAGCCCTTATCTAATATAGCTTTGCCATCATGACATACACATAAATCACAACTCACCTTGACATATTTTATACTCATTTTATTGCTAGTCGTAACCTTTGTTTTTATGTCTTCTTTTTCTCTACCTTGGTTTAGTCCTTATCATACTCCAGTTAGAGAGAGGACTTTCTCTCCATTAGACATTAAGGTCCTTAAAGGCAGCATTACTTTATTTATCCTTATTTCCTCAAAGCTGTGCACAACACTGCCCGAAAGTTAACATAAAATGAATATATAAAGAATGAAAGATGACTATTTCCTCATAATTTCCACTTTTTCATTTTGAGGCGATAAAAAAAAAGTCTAATAAAAACACTAGCATTTGGGAAAATCAAGAATTCCTACCACATTTGATCTGCTTTAAAGGTAAAGATAGAGCTTGAGAAATATATGAAGGTAAGAAGGCAGTTATGTGCGTGGGATTCTTTTGACTTATTCATAGTCTTGGAGCAGCATAGAAGAATCAACACTTACCATAAGAAAGAAAGTGAAGGGGAGGCTGGGTGACTCAGTCGGTTAAGTGTCTGACTTCGGTTCAAGTCATGATCTCACAGTTCATGCGTTTGAGCCCCGCATCGGGCTCTGTGCTGACAGCTCGGAGCCTGGAGCCTGCTTTGGAATCTGTGTCTTCATCTCTCTGCCCCTCCCCTGCTCATGCCCTCTCTCTCTCTCTCTCAAAAATAAACATTAGGAAAAAAACACTTTAAAAAAATAAAAGAAAATGAAATGGTCTAAAAATGCCTGCTTGCTTCCACATGGAGAGTGATAAAATGATTCTAAAATCTTCCCAGGTGGCAAATCATGTCTACATGAAAGCGATGGGAATAAAAGCACCTACTCAACCTTGTGATCAGAGAAGTTCAAGTCTCTGAATCTTTAGCCTTAATTCATGGTATAAAAGACCAAGGCCAATAATCCTGACTGAAAGTGATGACTAGAATGGCCCATGGAACAATCCCACAGCTGCCTATGTCTTTAAGTGTTTTCAAGACATTGAAACCCATGTTAATTACATTACATATTTACGGATGTATATTATTTAGCAAGCCTAAGGCTATAATTCAAAGGTTAGAAGCTAATATAGGAAATAAAGTTCAAGTGTCATTTATAAGATTGTTTGCTTCATGTGAGTGGGACTTAGATTTCAACTTCACAGTAAATTTTTAATTCAGAAGTTAGTGATGTTCTGTGATTATAGGTTCTAGTATGACATAATGAAAGAAATGAAATTCCTAGACCATAAAGATCTTTGGTTACATTTTTTTTGGCATATACTATAGGGAGCATTGTAAAGATCAGGGATAGAGATTAAGAATTCTGCACATATGACATAAGCCATAGAGAATAAAATGTGCCCTTCATTTCTACTTTGTAAGGTACAAGAAAGAGCTACAGTAATGTAAACAATTGTGCAGATTCAAACCAATGCATTCTAGCCACAGATCTCAGATTGGGTCAGCTCCATCCCAGGTTGTTAATGAGTCAAAAGGAATATACATGCCGTCACAAAATTAGTTGCAAACTACAAAATCATTACATAAAAATCTGTGGTTTCTATACACCAACATCAAACTAAAAGAAAAAAAATGCTTGAATCTCATTTATAATTGCATCAAAAAAATAAAATACATATGAACAGATTTAACCAAGGAGGTGAAAACTATAAGACATTAAATGAAAGAAATTGAAGAAAACATAAATAAATGGAAAAATATTCTGTACTTATGATTGGGTGAATCAATATCATTAAAATCAATACCCAAAGCAATCTACAGATTCAATGTAATACCTATAAATATTTCAAAGGCATTTTTCAAAGAAATACAACAAATAATCCTAACATTAGTATGGAACCATACACACACACGCACACACACACACACACACACACACACAAACAATGGAGTAGCCAAAGCTATCTTGGGAAAGAAAAATCCAGAAGCATCATGCTCCTTGATTTCAAACTATATTACAGAGCTACAGTGATTAAGTATTGGCATAAAAAACAGATACATAGATCAATGGAACAGAATAGAGTCCAGAAATAAAACCACATACATATGGTCAACTAATTTATCATAAAGGAGCCAAGGGTATGCAATGAGATAAGGATAGTCTTTTCAATAAGTGGTGTTAGAAAAACTGGACAACCACATGCAAAAAAATAAAACTTGACCATTATTTTACACCATAAACAAAAATTAACTCAAAATGGACTAAAGACTTGAACATAAGACCTGGAACCATAGAACTCCTAAAACAAAACAAAACAAGACAAAAAAAAAAAAAAACCTTGGCAGTAAGCTCTTTGACATAGGTCATGGAATTATTTTTCTTAATCTGACTTCAAAAGCAAGAGCAACAAAAGCAAAAATAAATAAATGGAATTACACCATACTAAAAAAGCCTCTGCACAGCAAAGGAAACCCTCAACAAAATGAAAAAGCAACATACTGGATGGGAGAAAATATTTGCAAATTGTGTATCCAACAAGGCACTAATATCCAAAATACATAAAAAACTCACAACTCAATAGCAAAAAAAAAGGGGGGGGCAAATAATTCGATTCCAACATTGGCAGAAGATCTGAATAGATAATTGTCCAAAGAAGACATGCAGATGGCCCATAGGTACATGAGAAGATGTTTGACATCATTAATCATTAGGAAAATGTAAATCAAAACCACACCGAGGCGCCCCCTACACTTATCAGAATGGCAATCACCAAAAAGATAGGAAATAATAACTGTAGGTGTGGAGGTAGAGAAAAGGGAACCCTTGTGCACTGTTGGTGGGGATGGAAACCAGTGCAGCCACTGTGGAAAACATAATGGGGATTCCTCAAAAAATTTAAAAAAAAATTACCATATTGTCTAGCAACTCCACTTCTGAGGATTTATCTGAAGGAAATGACAACACTCTTGAAAAGATATATGCACCTCATGTTCATTAGAGCATGATTTACAATAGCCAGACGTGAAAACAACATAAAGGTCCAGCGATGAGTCATTGGAGAAAGAGGAAATGGTATATACACACAATGGAATATTAGTCAGCCATATAAAAGAATGAAATCTACCATTTGTGACAATGTGAATGGACCTTGAGAGCATTATGCTGAGTGTAATAAGTCAGAGAAAACAAATACTGTGTGATCTCTTACATGTTCCATCTTAAAAACAAAACAACACAGAACCAAAACGAACAACAAACTCATCGATACAGAGAACAGATTGGTGGTTGCCACAGGCAGAGGAGGGGGTGGGGGGAGGTTGGAGAAATGGGTAAAGGAAGCCAGAAGATAAAAATAATGAATAAATAAGCAAATACTGTGCACTACTGAGCATCACCAGAAAAAAAAAATTGTGACAGAAATGAAAAAAAAAAACTCTTTCAAAGAAGAAAAACAACCTCAAATTATATACAAATTGCAGATACATTGAAAGTAAATAGTGGCAACATGGCCATAGTTCAAACACTCGGGTTTATCTGCTAGATAATATACAGTTTATACCTAGATGAAATACTCCACAATTAAACAAATATTTTTTAAAAAACATTTTATTCAGGAGTGTCTGGGTGGCTCAGTCAGTTAAGCATCCAACTTCAGCTCAGGTCATGATCTCATGGTTCGTGAGTTTGAGTCCCGAGTCAGGCTCTGTGCTGACAGCTCAGAGCCTGGAGTCTGCTTCCGATTCTGAGTCTCCCTCTCACTCTGCCCCTCCCCTGCTGGCATTGTCTCTCTCTCTCTCTCTGTCTCTCTCTCTCTCTCTCTCTCTCTCTCTCTCTCTCTCTCTCAAAAATAAATAAACATTAAAGAAAAACAACCGGGCACCTGGGTGGCTCAGTCGGTTGATCATCCGACTTCGGCTTGGGTCATGATCTGGCAGTTTGTTTGTTCGGGACCCACGTCGGGCTCTGTGCTGACAGCTCAGAGCCTGGAGCCTGCTTCGGATTCTGTGTCTCCCTCTGTCTCTGCCCTTCCCCCGTTCATGCTCTGTCTCTCTCTCTCTCTCAAAAATAAATAAACGTTAAAAAAAATTTTTTTAATAAAAAACAACCTTTTATTCAAATCAATTACCACATGGCTAATAAAACCAAAATGAAAAGACTTAGTGATGGACAAATATCTTTACAAGCAAACGGACATAAAGCTCAAAGATCTTCCAGTGACTGACGGCCTGAACAACACAGTTCCTCCATTTCTCTTATTCAGTTTGCTCCATGGTAACCCCCCTCACCTTCCCTATACCCCCGATTGTTCGGGGAGTGAGTGTTCATGACAGTAGGACCTTGTATTTCCACAGCACTGGATGGTTTTCAAGTTGCTTTCTTCGGGACTATCTCATTTGACGCCTCCCCCTCCTCCAATATCCACTGAAGTGTTAAGGGCAATTATTCTTATTTTTGTTTTAATGAAAAAAAGAACATGGAGGTTCAAGGAGAGTAAAAGGCTTGATCTGGCGCTATTGGTAGGACTGAGAGTAGACTCAGACCTTCCCTTCCTCAGCTCTGCCCTCTTCTCCCCTCAAAGGCAATCTACTGACCCAGGGGGTGACACGTCTCTAAAAGGATCTTTGGAAACCAAGAGCGCTAACATGTAGGAGGGGAAGGGGAATAAAAGATGGAAGAACGTGGCTAACAAAACCCCTCCATTACGGAGAGAGCCACGAGAGTACAAGGTAAGTGAGAAGTGGTACAGATTTTACAAACAGTCCCACAATGTATTTATTGAATGGCTGGTTATTAACATCCATTTTGTCTACTCTGAATTTCTTGAAATAAACACCAAAACCAAGGATAAAATAGCCTTAAATCAAGCAAAACTGGAGGGACTGACTTAGAGAGAAATTTCCTGTTTTTAAAAAAATAAATGTTAATGTTTATTTATTTTGAGAGAGACAGACAGAGCATAAGTGGGGGAGGGGCAGAGAGAAAAGGAGACACAGAATCGGAACCAGGCTCGGGGCTCTGAGCTGTCAGCACAGAATCCAACACAGGGCTTGAACCCATGAACTGTGAGATCATGACCTGAGCTGAAGTCAGACGCTTAACCGACTGAGCCACCCAGGCACTCCTGATTTTGCGTATTTTAAGCAACCATTTACCTTCGGCAAAGAATTGTTCAGATGTACTGCTCGGGTGAGAAACTGATACCGTTGCCTGAGTCAGGTGTTTTGTGAAGGAGAGCCAAGCCCCATTTCTTTTTTTTTTTTTTCTTTTTTTTTTTTTTCCAACGTTTTTTATTTATTTTTGGGACAGAGAGAGACAGAGCATGAACGGGGGAGGGGCAGAGAGAGAGGGAGACACAGAATCGGAAACAGGCTCCAGGCTCCGAGCCATCAGCCCAGAGCCTGACGCGGGGCTCGAACTCACGGACCGCGAGATCGTGACCTGGCTGAAGTCGGACGCTTAACCGACTGCGCCACCCAGGCGCCCCGTGAGGCTGACTTTTTAACAACATCACCATTATTTGACTCAACAGCTATTTACAAAAGAGGATGGTGTATTATCTAGGTAGGTAGGTAGGTAGGTACGAAGGTGATAGACATATAGATAGATGCTTGCAGATATATATTCACTAACCCCTGTGTTTATTTTTCAAATGGCAGGGCTCTAAATACAGCATAATAAAATTATCAGTGAATTCTCATTTTAAGTGTTCAAACGTTTATGAGGAAACCATCTTTTTTCAGTTTCACAGTGTGACCTCTGAACTTAGAATTGCTCTATAAGAAGAGATCCTAGCTCCTCACCATACACACCTATTGATCGGAATCCCTGGAACATGGTCCCCAGCCCTGCATTTTGGAGAATCTGTTCCGAAGCCTTGAAATCCTTTGAGAAGGCACTGAGAAGGTGAGCCACCCTGAGGGTCCTCAATAAGGCACAGCACATGTTGTGCTGGCCGCATCCACTCACTCCCTCGCTGGGGGCTCCTACTTCTGCTGGGAATAGAATGAACTACAGATTGGGGGGGGGGGGGGGTGGCATGGCTTGGGCTCTGAGCTGGCAGGAAGGCCCACAAGGTAGCCTTCCAGATTTCCTCTAACCTGAAGGCATTAAGTCTTTCTTTGATTGTTTGAAAATATTTCAAAGCTTTGGCCCCCAGGCAGGGGCAGATAATGGAGGGCCACAGAAGTATAAGGAAATTGAAATCACAGATGTATCAAACCAGAAGAGCCTGTACTCGCGCCCCCCCCCCCTCATTTTTTCTTGAGCTCTTGTCTCAGAAACAGAGAAAACCCTAAATCACCATTTTGCTTTCTGAAACGTATCAAGTTTCTCGTATTCAAAGATAAAAGCAACCGGGCCTACCTCAGCTATCACGATCCGAGATCAGTGCTCATTAAAACTCTAGTAGATTAAGGCTAAATCATTTGCCAACCCAATTTTTTTTTTTTTATACACATTCAAATGCCTAAATTGGAGATCTTGCCATGAAGCCGACTCCCGGTGCAGAGAATGTGCCTTCTAGAAAAAAGCAGAGAAAGGTGTCCAGACTATGTTAAGAGCCGAAGAATGAGGAAGAACAGCAAATGAAAAACAGAGCAACCTACTGCTCAAGGCCGTCTGACCAGGAACAGGGGCTGCCCTGAGGAGCCCGGGCTGGGGGCATGGTGTCCGTTGGGAGGTCAGGCAGGCCCTAGCCGGCCTCACCTGGTTGCTTCTCTCAGCTAGGCCTCTCTGGGCCCCTTTGTCCCGGCTGAGGGCACTCACTTGGACACGACAGAGGGCCCACCTGGGAGACAACGTGGGCAAGGAAGGAAATGGAAGGTGTAAATGAAGGAGTGTTGGGAGGCATGGGGTGGTGGGGGGGACCAGCCTTCGGAAAGTTAGAAATTCCTGCAGCAGCTTTCAAATCCTCTCTTTAAAAACTGTTGAACAACTTCACACAGAAACATAGCCTCAGGGGAAAACAATGTTAGAGCTGAAGGTGTAAGAATAAGACAGAGCTGCCTAATTAAGCAGATCACAATCTATCCTTTCTGCCCAGCCTCCCTCGCCTGGGGTCACCAGTAGGCCACCCAAGACCTTCCTTTGAAAGGAGGCCGGGGAGCTGTGGAGGGGGAGGGAAGGCAGGAACTCAAAACTTTAAATACCCCACGTCCGCTCTACTTCTCAATTAACACATTAATTAGGAAACTACTGGAATTGTAGGCTCCACGGTCTCCTCGTCTCCTCGTACTTAAACCTCTCTCCAGGTCGGCACCCTAACACGGAAGGCCTCTCAGCCCGGCTGGCCGCCCGAGGGTTCCAACGGGGGGCCGCCGTCCAGCGCCCAAGATTTATATAAATGAGGGCATTGTGTGTTCAAAAGGAGATTGGTATGTTTGATGTCAGCCACTCTTGATTTACCTTTTCCACATGATAACATTCATCAAGTCAGATAAGTGAATGTTGATGTGTCCGTTCTCGTTCAGTCCGCGACAGGCAAACCTTCCCCCATTACCAATGGGCTGAGACAAAAACCATTTTCCTACCACATCATTACCTGAGATGACCTATGACGCCCGAGGCACAAAAACGCTTTGAGTTTCGCTGACTCTGTTTGCGTGTGTGGATTCGGGTGGGTCGTAGTTCAGAGAGCCTAAAGTAAGCCAGGAAGTAAGCTATTCAGTGACAATTTCTCCAGACGTTTAATGCTCGACTCTGCCATCTGATTAAAATCCACACTTTACCCCCAGCCAGGTTGCCAACCCTCACCCCTTTAAAGCCCCGGGCCTGCAGACCCTCAATAAGTTGTAAAACCAGTAACTTTACAACGACTCCACACATAAAGTAAATTTCTTTGCGACCGAAGGGTTTTGCTGATTCAGTCAGTGGAATCTCCATCCAGTATTTTATTGTATTTTTTAATTAAGCTAAGATGCTTTAATGAGTCATTGCCATTTTCCATTCAGGACACAACCAAGGAGTCATTGCGGGAGTTAAATCAGAGCCGCTGTCTCTTGAAGCAGTCATAGGACGTGCCTGCAAATCACCGAGTGGACCCGATGTTCAGGGGGATATGGTCCACAGTCTGACTACGCTATCCGGAAGAGGGATACGATGACAAAGCATCCCTACAGAGCCTCGCGCTTTTGCTTTCGTAGAGACCTTCATTTTCGGGAACGTGACTCATTCTGGAGACGAGAAAACTCCTAAGCAGTTGGTTCATGATGACCCACATTAGTCTTTTTAAAGGGCCTCCGGTCACTCTCTGTGTGGAGTCGCCCGCCTGTGGGTTCCCATGTCTTGGAACTTTCCTCTGTCATTACACTTGCCCACAGCATGTCGTTATGAACCCTTGATCAGTCCCCCCAGAAGAACGTGCGCTCCTAAAGATCAGGGGCCTTGGGTTGCTCATCTCGAAAGCTCCAGCACTTAAAATAGTACCTGATACCAATATTTGCTGATATCAACATGGGGCTGGACCAAAAAGCAGGTCTTCTGATAATGATGAGACCTACAGACAATGGTCCTTGGAATAGAAATAATACAAATGGGGGCGCCTGGGGGGGCTCAGTCAGTTGAGCATCCAACTCTTGATTTTGGCTCCGGTCACGATCTCACGGTTCATGAGTTAGAGCCTCGCATTGGGCTCTGCAGTGACAGTGCGGGGATTCCCCCTCCCTCCCTCTTTCTCTGCCCCTCCCCCGCTCACTCTCTGGGCCTCTCTAAATAAATAAATAAACTTAAAAAAAATTTTTTAATAAAATAAAATGATATAAATGCCCCCAGGGTTCCACTTCCATGGAGATATATACAGACCATAAGTTAACCTGATCCCGTAAAGCAAGCCAACGTCACCCACCTTTCCTGAAGAGGATAGGATTCAAAGGGGGAAGAGTGTGATGTGAAGGTATGAGAGTAGGCAGAGCAGAACAAGTAGACCACAGCTTTGTTTATTCCACTAATCCCTTCGGGTTGTAATTTGCAATCTGGAAATACATGTGTCCTTTTTAGACCTTAGACTCTGTAAGATGAGCCAAAGAAGGATTTAGGGAAGGGACCTGAACTGCAAGCTTTTACATGAAGTTCTGCCACAGATTGCTGTGTGACTTCAGGAAAATCATTCCTTAAAGCTTCTGTCAACGTATAAGGAAGAGTTTGGATGACGTCGTAAGGAGGAGTTTGGCTTAGGTCATTTAGCACGCACCTGCCGAGAGCCAGGCGTTTTTGCACATGCTGGGGTACAGCAGTGAGCCAAACACACATCCTGCCCTCAGGAGCTCGGCTTCTAAGGAAAACACACAATAACAAGTCAATACTTAGGAGTTAAGAGGTGTTGAAGGCTCTGAAGACAAATACAGGAGAGCCTAGACACCATTAAGAATACAGCAAACTCCCTGGGTTGAGCCAGGAATGAAATGTTCCTGTACGATAACGTATCGTGAATACAATCACCAAAAAATAGAATCGTAAAGTGCCTTATTGATCATCTGGTTCCACACTGAATTTTACAACCAGGCGCAATTAGGTAGGTAGGTGAGTAGGAAGATGATAGATAGACAGACAGATGGAGTTCAAGTTACACTATGTGTGCAGGTCGATGACCTATTTTGGCCTCTCTGCAAGGACATGTGAGAATTTTCCTGGCGTTCTCAGATGGTCCATGGTGAAGCCAGTACCTGGCCCAAGAGTTGATCATTAGTTCTCCTTCCCGACCGGACAATCAGCAGACTAGTAACTTCATGTTCGTAGCTTCAAACCAGCCGTGGTGGAGTATTTCCACCATGGAAACTGGGTAAATACTACACATCGGGGCCTTTTCACTTCTTTGCATCTGAGGGGGAAAGCCAGTTGTTTAACCTTGACCAGCTGATCTTCAGGCACGTCCCAGCCCTGTATTGCTGGCATGTGACATCACTTGATCCTACTTAGTGGGTTATCTTCTCTGCGGACTCTCACCATGATAGTAACTAGAGAAGCAACCACGAAAATGGAGGCCAGCTCTCACCCCAAAAGGTATGCCCACAAAGGCTGCTTCTGTTAGTCTCGGGCCAAAGTGAGGGTTTGTTCACGTCAACAAAAGCCTCCTTTGGTCTCTGGAGCTTGTCTGGTAGTTTGAGTGTGAGAATCCTTTTTTAGTTTTATTTAATTGCCTCCAGCTGTAGGAATCCCTTTTGCCTCCAATCTATTGAAACCAGCCTGTTGGTTAACCTCCCTGTTTATTTAAATTCCAAACCCACAGACTGTTTTTCCTTCTTTTGTTTTATCTCCTGCTTCAGACACTGGGAAGCTTGGATAGAGGAGGCAGCCCAGAGGCCGAGGGGGCAGCCATGGCACTCGGGAGGCCCCCGCTAACGAGCGCCCAGACTCGTTCTCCCGGGGACGAGGAGGCAAAGGGTTTTCGGATCCAAGGCTTATGGGAACTTGCTGAGTTAGCAGTTCTGGTGAGGCAGAAAAGCCCAGAAAAGGAAGGTCATGGTCACCTTGGCACGAGGATGCCGTGTGACCTTAAATATGTCGCCTGCCCCTCTTTTAACCTTGGGCCTGTCGTATGTGGGTGAAGGGCATGGAATTAGATTCCTCCCGGCTACATTTGGCCCTAAGATTCTAGGATTCTCAAAAGGCAGACGCAAACTTTCCTAAATCAAGACTCTCCTTATTTAGTTAGAGGCGTTAACCAATCCCGCTGGAGTCCTTTACGTGCCACAAAGCACTGGAACAATACTGTTCCAATTAATTATGTGACAGTCACTATTGCAGATACATCAAAACCCAAGAGACGGGCCATAAGTACATGAAGAGCGTTCCTTTTTTTTTTTTTTAAGTTTATTTGTTTATTTTGAGAGAGACGGAGACAGCGTGAGTGGGGGAGGGGTAGAAGAGGGAGCGAGAGAGAGGATCCCAAGCAGGCTCTGCTCTGCTAATGCGGAGCCCGATGCGGGGCTTGAACCCACGAAACCGTGAGGTCATGACCTGGGCCGGAACCAAGAGTCGTTGGCTTAGCTGACTGAGCCACCGGGCGCCCCCAGCCAACAGTGTTTCTTAGAGATTTAGGTGCAGAGGATCCAAGGAGGCGTGTTGTAGTCCGTTAGCCCCTCCCTCAGAGCCTCCTGACGTTGCCTCCCGTCCAAATACAAATGCAGTTACATGTTTGCTCAGCTCTCAGCAGATTAAAAATCAGGATATTAGAAGGGCTCTAGGCTGCTGCAGTCAGGTATAGCAAGGGATGCCAAAAACAGAAAGACAGCTAAGAGCGTGACCATGTGAGCAGAGAGAGAAAAGGACAAACGTAAGATAATTAGCTCATAAAGCCAAAATCCTGGGGCCATTTAGTTTGGGGAACAAGAAGCTCTCCAAATCTGACTGGTATCATCGCGCAACAGACGATTTTAAGGACGTAGTTAACGGCTGAAAACGACCCATATGACATTTATTTTGATATGAAAACTCGTTTTTAAAAATTTTAGCTCTGTTTTAATATTACGGGTAAGCTTTCTATAAATGTAAAGGAAAATCCTCTTACGTGGAAAAAGCCTTCTCGAGTGGGTCTCTTCTTCACTGGACACTTTGTGCACACTCTTCTGATTCCCTGCAATATCCCTTCCCTCCACCTGTCACGTGGCCATCTGCTTCTCACCCTGAGACCCCCCTTAGCTAACATGCATGCAGCCTTCACTGCGTGCCAAGCACCGTTACAAGAACTATACATATTAACTCATTTAATTCGTGAAACAACTCTATGAACTCATGAGTATCTTTAGCCCCATTTTATAGCAGAAGAAACTGAGGCACAAAGACATTAAGGAACTTTTCCAAGATCCCATAATAAGGAACTGGCAGAGCTCAGATATTCAAGCAGGTATGCTCACTTCAGAATGCATCCTCTGTGGCGACACTCTAATGACCCTCTGTCTCTCACACACACACACACACACACACACACACAGACGCGTCCATTTTCCTGGGCACCAAGGTGTCTTATCATGGGTTTTTTTAGTTACTTGTTCAGGGCCTGGTCCCTCCTCCTAGAATGTAAATTCTGTAAGGGCAGGGACCAGACTGGGCTCATTTGCAGGCATATCCTGGAGATTTTTCTACCTCTGTAGGTATACACACAACTGCTCCCGACGGGAGCCAGGGGTCTGGAGGATTAGTTAGCAACCGAGAGGAATAAGCGACACCAGGCACATTCTGTTTAGCTTCCTGAATTGCAGATTACCATTTCTGCAACCGGCAAAAATTAGCCGGAGAGATGCGATTCTTACTTTCCTTTAATTCCATATGGCTCAACGTTAATCTTAGCTCTGTTTGTACATTGAGAAAAAGGGAGTGAAAAGAATGTTCTTACATATATTGTCTAGAAAGGTCAATGCTTTTCTTCAGTGTGATCAACGTTTAGATTTGCAATGTCTGCATGTTTTAGACATTAATTCTCAGCCAGGCAACATAGCACGTACGAACACCAGCCTGGGAGGCAGGCAAGAATATACTGGCATCCTGGCTTTAACGCTGAGGAGCTCTGAAAGTCATGTTCCTCATCTATATAATGGGACTGATGGTCTTGACCTGACAGAGTTATGGTGATGATTAGATTAATCAAAATACGATTTGTTGCATACTCGAGATGTAAGGGGACTTTGGTAAATGTGGTTTCACCTTCTGTCAGCTGCAGTAAATTCCGTCGCTAACGATAAATCTTTCAAAAACACTTGCTTTTATGGGTAAGCTTTTAGGTAGATAAGTCGTTAAAGTTCAAAACGGGTTGTTCATGTGGTGAACAACATGGGGGTTAGGGGTGCTGACCCCCCATGCAGTTGAAAATCCACATGCAACTTTTGACGCCTTCAAAATTTAACTACTAATAGTCCGTTGCCGACTGGGAGCCTTGCCAATAACATAAACAGCCGATTAACACATATTTTGTATGTTATATGTATTCCATACTCCATTCCTTTCATAAAGTAAGCCAGAGGAAAGAACATGTTATTAAGAAAATCAGAAGGAAGAGAAAACGCATTTACAGTGCTGTGCTGTATTCATCGAAAACAGTCTGTGTGTAAGAGGACCCACACACAACACACCTGTGTTGTTCACAGGTCAACTGTAGTTTTAAAAAACCACGTTTAGGGGCGCCTGGGTGACCCAGTTGGTTGAGCGACCGACTGGGGCTCAGGTCATGATCTTGCGGTTCGTGGGTTCGAGCCCCGCGTAGAGGCTGCTGCTGTCAGCGTGGAGCCCCCTTCGGATCGTCTGTCCACCGCCTCTCTCTGCCCCTCCCCAGCTCACGCTCGGTCTCTCAAAAATAAAGAAAACACTTTAAAAAGCACAAGTGCAGAAGTCCACAAATCTTACCGCGGGAGAATGCCGGAGTCCAGCATTTGAACAAGTTACTTCTGTCAGGAGAATTGCCAAGTGGTCCTCGAGGCCTGGGGTGCCCTGGTTCTGCTGGGGTCCTTCCTGGACACAGGGGACACACTGCTGGAGGGGGGCCCTGGTCACTTCAGCGACTCTGTAGAGAATCCCGTCAGTTCCAGGCCACTCGACCGTGGTTCTGAGCGGTTGAAGGCCCCACTCGAGGCCCCTTTCCCACCCGCCGGGCAGGTATCGCCCTCCTGTGCCAGCCGCCAGTCTGGGCATCCTACCTTGGCCTCCTTGTCCATATCCTGGGCTGCCCAGTACAGAAGCAACGTATTTCCTCAGGATCCCCCTATTTCACTCTCCACCCCTGATTGCAGCTCCCCCCACCCCTCTTCTTTTCCCCAGAGACCTTATCCTTATCCCAACCCCCCACCTGGATGTTTTAAAAACTAGCCTCCCTTATTTTCTCCACTAAGCTGACATTCTAGCTTGCTATTATACAGAAATCTCTCCATTAGACTAATTGATCCTAAGATATCAATGGCTTGTAGACATTTAAGAGGAATGCCTGCCTGTTGAAAGAGACTCTTATCATCTGTAAAAGTAAACCGTAAATGACAGGAATTCGGTCAGCGAACGCGAAATGCAGATTTTTGGGGGGACCCTCTGGAGTGGATTGTTCTGCGAGAGAGACTGCTGGGAACCTCTTAACGCACTCCACATGGGGGACCACCTACCCCTCTGCCGACCTCGGCTCTAGTTTCTTCTCCGCTCCCCACTTAGGGCTCCCCGCGACAGAGCCACGCGTGCCCGCGCACATGTCCGCGTACACACGCGTTTACACGTGTGTGCAGACCCAGACGCACACGTGCGCGGGCACGCAGCTCTGTGCACAGTCAGGGGGCACCACCGAGGAGTGCGTTGACTTTCTAAGCGTAGTGTGACAGGTGACGCCACGCAACATCACTTTACTCTTCCGTGGGATTCGACTTCTTCAATAAAACGTGGCATCTCCTTCCACCCCTTGACCGGCCAAGAAAATGAGTCCGGTTGCCAAGAGTGCTGCAATTGCTGCCTCACCTCCGGGCGCGGCTCGTCTTTCTGTTCTCTCAAGATCAAATACAAGAAGACCAGTCCTGAAAACACTCTGCGGCTGGGTCTATTTTTAGCCACATCTTCCTTCCCTGGCACCTCTCTCGGCCAAGCCTGCGGGTTGAGGGGGGAGGGGGGCGCTGCTCATCCCTGCCCCCCGCAGAGACCCAAAACCCAATGGCATCCGTGCCCCGGGGAGTCCCAGTCTGTGGCCTTTGCACAACCTGGCCTGGTGTTAATCACTCTGCGGTGACATCCTGTCTACCAGCAATGCCCGGAAACTGCCCTCTGTGCAGCGCCCAGCTCGGTGAGGGCTCCCCGCGGGGCCTGCCCTCCCCAGGGCTGGGGCGGCAGGGCCCCCCTGGGCAAGCTTGGGTTTAGGAAGCCGCCAGCCAGCTCAGTAAGTAAAAATAAATATATAAATAAATAAAAGCATCTGTTGTTGTTGGTTTTCTGTCTCTCTCGCACTCTCTCTCACTCTGTCTCTTTTTAATATGAAATTTATTGTCAAATTGGTTTCAGAGCTGGGTAATGTGATCTTTTCCACCCTCCCCCGCCCCCACCCCCTGCTCTGAGTGTAATCAGGTAATATCCATTACACAAAGAATTTCAAAGGTTCCTTTTCTGTGACTCTCAGCCACAATGCTGCCCATTGTTTACACTTTAATTAACTTCTGTTTTACTGATTTATTAAAAAAAAAAAAAAAGATGAATTAGCCTTATGCTTGGAGTTGAATTATTGCAATTTGAAACCCCTCATACCTTTCCTGAGAACTTCAAAGCCCAGCAAAGGTTGTTTATGTGCAGGAAATCAAATTAGCAAAACTATTACAGTGGCTTAATGGCTTAGGGTGGTCAGGTTGATGAGAAACACTAATTGGAAAGCGCCCCCCCCCTCCACGCCCCCAGCCCAGAGCTGACTCTTTTAAAGCGATTCTCAACTGCGAGGGGGTTTGCCAGCCCAGGCCCAGTGGTTCAAAGGATACGGCTGCCCTGGTGCCCGCTCCTGTAAGATCCCTCCTATTTCAAATGAGAGAGAGGGAAGGAGAAAATAGAGAGAGAATTTGGGAGCGGGAACGGAGACAATGTGTTGTGAATGAGGACAATAAGCTGGAAAATAGGAAACATACTCGAATGTGTGATGAAAATGAATTGCATAATGCAACAAAAACAAAGGCTGGTCCATTCAGAAATAAAATACCGCAGCCTGCGGGATACACGCCGGGCATCTAAAGAAGGCTGGCCGACCACATTTTAGGCAGCCCAGGGGAGGAATAATTACATTCTAATGTCGGCACATCCTTTTCCCACGCGGACCGTCCACAGAGAAAAGAAAAGCAGTGGTTATTTCAGACCGTCCTCCGGCGGCAAGGAAAGGCGGCCGTGCCCTCGTGGAAATGATCCACCCTGATTAATAGCCTCGCGCCAAGGTTTGCGTGAGCAGGGATTTAACAAAAGCATGTGTTCCTACGAACCCTCATGATGCCCGGTGAAGATTCTGAGGTCAGGGAATAAACACAACCAAGCCCTCGAAGGTCTTTAGCTTGTTATGACCAGAAAACACCTGCCCTGACTCTGCAGGGAATAATGTGCTGGCTACAGTCAGCCTTGTGTCTATGCGGTGACACGGCCAACCTTGAAACGTCAAAATACCCACACGGCTCCCCTAAGCGCTCCAGTGGCCAGCAGTAAGAGGGAGTAACCCGGGACAGAAAATAAACTTTCTAAGTACCAAAGCATAAATTACCACACTCTAATCCTTAGTTGTTAAAAGGAACAGAACCTCCGGAACAAACCTTTTCCTGTACCGCTAAAATACGTAATTCAGTGTCTTAAGCTTCTATAAAGAGTGGCCCAAACTAAGCCTTCGTAGAAGCAGTCAGACAGAGTTAGCCCAGGATCTGATGCAGACCTTAAAAAGATTAAGCCATAATAGGCTGGTCTCTGTATAATGTAAAATAACTCAACTTATGCCTAGAAATCCAGCTGAATCTGAACAATTCCAGGTAGTGGCCTATAGAGAAGGTTTATAAGACATTTCTCTTTGGGGCTATGATAAAAGGAAGATTAGAACTGAAGGTAGATCTTTGGGTTCTAGTCCCGAGTTCCCTCCACTTAGCCATGTGACCTTGAGTGAGTTGGTACAAACCTCAGTATTCTCATCTATAAAATGGGAATGAAAAAACCAAACTAGCTTCCTCATGGCTCTTGGGAAGATCAAGCCAAAGGACCCCCACTGAACCCCCCGCGTTCATGGGGAATTTGGGTTTGTAAAGATGTTTTTGAATTGTTCTGCCTTTGAAAGTTGTATTTCTAAAGCTTGGAGAATAAAGGAAATTATATATTTTTTCAATCAGGAAATCTTTTGTCAGGCCCAAGTTTTGGGGGGCCTACCTTGTAGCTGTTTTAAAGACTACACTTTTCATTTTTCAACAGAGGTATTTCGGTAACAGTTAGGAGCAGGCACCAAGAGCGTGTGATGGGAAGTGACAGCGATCAGGGAGATTGATTTGTTCGCCGTTGCTCTTTTTCTATGTTTGAACCTGAATAAGGTCATGCCCTGCAGGTAATTTTAGGAGGAAAAAAAAAATAGAAACTAGGAAAGCATGTTGGAATTGGCCACTTCATTCTGAATAAAATGGTTTTAATTCATTCAAAAATGGCAAATATATGTTTTTAGATGAAGCATTTGTCTCAATAACGCACAGGTAGTAAAATAGACAACTACTTTCAAAGTTTAGCATGCAGGTTGTGAGCAATCCCAGAGGGAAAAAAATGGAATGGCGTGCTTTAACAAATAACATTTAGAATGGGCTCACCTTTTTAAACAGTATGAAAGTGTTTTTTAGCCCAACAGCACCTCATTAAAAGGGAGAAAGTGGTGTTGCCTCCACTTACCACATGGGCAACAGAGGTCTGGCAAGCTTGAGGACTTTGCCCTGAGTCCCACAGCTAGCTTTTGAGTTCAGACTGGTTGTTGTTGTTGTTGTTTTTAAACCTATGTGGACTATCAATTTTCAAATAGAAGGGAATGGGCCCATTTGATACATTTGAACATGATTATGTGTTTTGGATTTTCCCATAGTTCAACAAGAGAGCGTTTTGAGAAATCTATCAAATCGTAATGAAACCATCATATATGAAACACCTGGAGAAATTAGGGTCCAGTTCCCATCCACGTCTCTTTTGAATCCCAGAGTTTTGGTCCACAGGGAACAATCTCTAGGCAAGAGAAAGACAACGGGAGAGGGACTTCAGCTGGGAGCCAAATGGGCTAACGGGTAACTATTCACGGACGCCATTAGACACGGCCTGGCCAGAGTGCAGAAACCAGCCAAAGCTAGAAGAAGTGCACTTCCAGAAGCAGAGCCAAGGGCCTATGCCAACAGCAGGTAGGACTCCAGAGAACTGAGAGGACTTTGCAAGATTACCCTTAAACAGATTTGCAAGATTACTCTTACTCTTAAAATCACTTTTAAACCGAATAAATTCTGAACCACAGGACCCAGGGAACGAAATCCCAAATAATGGCCATCCAACTAGTGTTATCTCCAAGGCTGTTTGAGAATACAACATGGGAGTGTCAGTGTTTGCTTTCAAAGGAGGATTAGACGCCATTCCGGAAGTGGCTGTTCAGATCAAAAAGTGTCTGAAGAAAGGGAGAGACATAATCCTTCTCCTGCTTCTTAGAACAACAAAGACACCGAGAGCAAAATGCAGAGAGGGGGGAGCGGGCAAGGCTGCTTACACCAAACATGGAGCTGGAAGGGGAAACCGGCAAAAAGGAGCAGATAAGACCCCATGGCCAGGTAATAAATAATCAACATCAGGTATTTACCAGCATGTGTTAGAAGGCATATCCACTTCCAAAGGTACAAGGTACAATATAGATGAAGATTTGGAATTCGAGTGAACCTAGAGAAATTAAAGATCTCCCCCAAAGAGCGATAGCGGCTCTGAAATAAGAAGGTAACAGGCTAGTGGGGAGGAAAACAGCATTTGAGCAGGAATTTGACGGCCCAAGAAGTGGAGCCTTGACCAAATTAGAAGGAAGTCTAATTCTTTAACCAAATCTGGGTGAAGGATTTTCACAAATTATTTGGTGAGGCTAAGCAAACCGATATTAATATCAAAACTCCCTGTTTATACCCAAGTTAACAGTACAGTTATGCTGTTTTGTTTTCTTGGACAATCCTTTGGTCAGCTAATAAGGGTGTGTCACACAGGGTCTAGCAAAAGAACCTGTCCAGTTATTGTTACAGATCAATATGGAGACCATTTCAATCGTGATCTGGCAAAACAGTAACACCTGAGGCTACAGGGCATATTGCGTATCCCAAAACCCAACTCTCGTCCTACTCTTTGGACCCGTTTATACAGATAGATGGGCCGACAGTATATAATAAAAGATGGACGGAGGGACAGATGGACAGATGGATGGATGGAGATTGAAGGACACACAGAAGAGCGGAAAAATAGATACGAGAGGGTGGAAAAGAGGAGAGGCAAGGAGAGGAGTACCATTTCTGCCTGCAAGTCAAGCCTTAATTTATCCTCCATTGTTTATTTAGCTCACAAACATGTTTAATGATAGTTTGATTGTTTCCTATCACTTTCTAACTCTAAGCTCCCAAGTGGCAGGGCCAGATCTCTGTGAATCCTCTCATAAAGGAACTAGTCTACAGAGTAAAAGGCGTACTTAATGTGGGTTTGATAGGATGATGAATCTAATATAGATTAAGCCACTGAGAGACAATTTGGCACTGAGTTTTATCACGAAGGGCAGAGATGTAAATTTCAAAATCAAATGTCAGTGTACAATTACTACGAAAAGCAAATGCAAATATCAGGCAGTACGAACTATAGAAATAAAGAATCCTCGAAAATTAAATCAGAACACCGTGATAGGAGCTTACCTCTGTATTCCTTCAAACAGCCCCTCTTGAAATGAAACCATGTAAAATAAGAAATTCAGCACAACCAAAATAATAACAGATGTACTTTAAGTGTTCCCAGACCTAAACACCTTGGAAAGCTGAGGTCGCATTCATTAAAACTGATCCCTATCTTAAACAACTTTGACACATCGTGTTGGCTTTAGTGGTAAGCAAAAGAGGCCTTTGAAGAAATCTATACCGGGCCAGCTAAGCTCTGTCATACAGGGCTTTTCTGACCTTTTATTTTTATATCACTTGTTCCAATTTTGTCAAAATCATGGAGATTTTCAAGTGATGGTTCATCGTAATGACATTTTAAAGCACAGTCTGTCTGTGTGTGAGCGTGCACTCTGGAAAGGCCATATCGGAGGTATAAACAGGCCTCTGCAGCTTACCTGAGATTCCTGTCCCGGTGGTGGGTGCATCAGATGGCTGGCACGTTCCTCCGGCACTAGGACCCTCTGCCAGTCCCCTGATGCACCGCGGGCTACTTCTCCACCGTGGCGGCCATTCTACCTGTTCTCGCAATCCCAACCCTGCACGTGGTGGATGCTCAATGCACATTATTTACCGACTTTGGAGGACTTGAGGGCTCCGGCGATGTCTCCCAATTGACTTGAGAACTGATTGCAATGCTGGGACGGGAAAAAACAGGACATCCGCGCCTGGACAGGGCAGAGACGAGCAGGCCACTCGTTCTCGCCAAGTGGGAACAGGCTCTGGCCAGCGGGTTGCTTTTGTCTAGAAACGTTTCCTTGGGCTTCTTGTGAACCCTCCGGCTGTCCATGTTCATAAGACAGCATTCAGTTGAAGCTGCTGGTAAACCCGTCCTTCAGCGCCTACAAGGAACACCGTCCTCAAACTGCTGATGGCTGATGACTTGCAGTGAGTGGAATCTACCGTGTTTTTGTTTATTTCATTGCTTACCTGTTGGCGGTTATTCTTTTCCCCCAACGCTTTCCATCGGGAATAATGTCAAAATAATTTCACCAGTCGGAAATTTACCTAGACAAAGATACCATGTGTATTTCTTAAAGAAACTGGATATTCATATGTTACATTGGCAAGAGGATTAACAGCCTTGTAAACTGCTAGGCTTTGTCAAAGGAGACATTATTCTTCAGCAAGGCGGGCCAGCCCTGTGACTGTGGGGCCTAGCTGCACAGGTGTGTGCTGTGTGAGTAATCAGTGAAGTCAGTCCACGGTCACGGAACCTGTTGCTGGTTGCCGTGTGTGTGTGTGTGTGTGTGTGTGTGTGTGTCAATTGCAGTGGCGGGCCTGGTCAAGGTAATCAGACGGTATATCATCTACCAATGTGTAAGTTTCGCTGAGAAGCCAGCACCCTCAAAGGGCCACATTCCGGGCAGTTACAATGGGTGTCGATAGCAAAGTCCTCCACTGGTACCACCAAGCCGCAGGACGAATCCTTGCCACGTGATGGGGCTGCGATCAGGCATCAGAACTACAACAGAGGCCGGCTTTGTCCTCCAGCACCTTCCATTTGCTCCAGTTGCAGTGTGGCCCGAGGTCCAGCAGCATCGGCATCACCTGCGGGAGCTGTTAGACACGCAGACCCAGGCCTCCGCCTCAGACTTCCTGGAATAGAACCTGCACGTGAACAAGATCCCCACGTGTCGCACGCGTGCGTTAAATCTGAGACGCGCTGCTCTCAAGCAGAGGGTAGGGCTCGGAATTTGGGAAGCACGTGGTACAGGCTGGAGAGCGTTGCACCCGTCATCCTTGCAGCTGAGAACCAACCGGGAGCTGCAGGGGTGGGGCAGCACCCTCTGCACCCTCTCCCTGCCTCCAGCCATAGTCCGTTCAGGCCGCTCTATTCGAATGCCATAGACGCGGTGGCTCAAACAGCGGGTACTTCTGCCCCACGGTCTCAGAGGCTGACTTCCGACGGCAAGGTGCTGGCAGATTTGGTGTCTGTTGAGGATCCCTGCCTGGATCGCAGACGGCCACCTTCTTGCTGTGGGGTCAGATGGCAGAGAGGGAGCTCCTGTCTCTTCCTCTTCCTCCCAGGGTATGAATTCCACCATGAAGGCCCCGCTCGCATGACCTCATCTAAGCCTCATTACTTCCCAAAGCCCCCGTCACATGCATCACGTTCAAGTTAGGACTTCATGTGAATTCTCTTGGGGGGAGAAAAACATCCTTCTGCTCGGTCTGCAGCACCTCCATCTGGGCTAGCCCTAAGTCTTGCAACACAAATACTCCTCCGGGGCTCCAGAAATGTTCTGAGACGTAATGACTTCAGCTGGAGCGGGAGTGGAATGAGAGAGCTTTGCAAAATCTCTTCTCAGGCCAAGAAAGAAGGCCTTTGTGTCTTATGTCTTCCCGGGATCCTACACAAACCTCACGTACAGGTAAGAAGCTTAAGAAATAGGGCAGAACGGGGGAGGGTGTTGAAACAGGCCTCCTGGTGTAGCCAGTCGGACGCGCGGTCAGGTTTCTGGGTAGAGGCCCAGGTCAAAAAGGAGTTTGAGGCACCTGAACAGCATTCCTTAAGTCATTCACTCATCCGCCAATATTCACCGAGCGTTTGCTCCCCGCCGGACCATGTTTCAGGAGGTGTTGTGATGGCACCGTCTCTGAGATAGCAGTTGGAGCCATCCCAGGGAATCTGGGTCCCCAGAACCACCTGCTGCCCGATGCGGTTTGCGTCTAGGTCAGAATCCCCCCACAGCACGGTACGCTGAATAGGACTGACCGCTCCCTCCGGCAAGGTCAAGGAGACATTCAGGGTGATTGGGTTCAAAGGGGAGTCCGACGCATCTGTTGGTGTCTATGGCCATCTATGCAGAAGGCGGCTCTCAAAGGGTTAACCTCAACCCTAATGCTCCTCCCAGCTCCTGAGCAGAGAGCACACTTAAAGCCCGTCTCCAATCAATTGCTGTTTCCCCCACCCCGATCGAATCGAATCGTGTCCTACCTCGGCCTGTTAATAACATTAGATTGGCGTGACAGGCGGAGATTTAGTTGCTCCTTCGTGTGCGGTTGCCTTTCTGTTCTTCAGACTCCTTTGAAAGAGGCACCTGTCCGAGCCCCACTCACCCTGCCAGCCGCTCCCCTGCTCGTTATTTCTTGATTCGGGGGAATTAGCTTATTTCGGGAGGCAAGAAAAACCCCTGGCACTCTCTCTCATTAGGAGAACGAATCCTTTTAGGCCTTAATCCCGGGGCCCAAATGCCCAGTTGGCAGCCGCACGGGATAATGCGCGTGTGTGCATACCTGAGATAAGGACCGGTCTTCTTGGCCTTTTCATTTGCACACTATTTTCGATGCTCTCCTCCCTTCAGTGCTTCAATGCAATTTCATTTCATGCTAATGGGAGCGGTTCTCCAGGCAGCACGGTGCTAGTGAGAGACGTATTCCCGGCCTATGGAGTGCCTTCTCTCTCTATTTCCCAGGTCCATATAGACCCCGAAGACCACAATGGTGTTCACAGTGGGGTTTCCCCCCAGTGCTACTAGTCATGTGCGTATATATTTGTAATTCTCTTCCAAACGGCCCTGTGGGCATTCTGTGGTTACCAGGTAACCCGTATTTCGTTTGGTTGCACTCACTCGAATCCCCTAAAATCATTCCTGTAAGAATATCTAATGGAAAGTTCCTGCGTGGATATGAGAACTTGTCGTTCATTTTTGTTCTCTTGAGACTTTCCAAACGAAAGGTGTTTTTTTCTTTCCCATATAAGTGATTTTTGTGATCATTTTCATGCAAACAATTTGTATAACAAGAGCCAACATTTAAACACTGTGTCTGTGCGGCTGTCTCCAGGCATAGATTAAGAATGTGTGACAAGGGCCTTAAAAATGTTTGCCATTCTGTCATTCTATGATGGGAGTCGACAGGGTTGGGTGGAGTCTAGAAGTGGCATTTTCCAGAAGGTGCTGCATATAGATGCACAAAGTGTATATATATCCTCATTATAACTTGTGGATTTCATAGCTGTGTCTACATGTGCAAATTAGCTTATTTTAAAATGCTACACTATTATCAACATAAGGCGGTTGGAGTAGAGATGGGTCCCGAGATTAATTAGAAAGAATCGGCTATTCAAGAAAGTAAAATAAATGTGTCTAACTTGGCTAAACATTAGTTTGGAAGCAGACAGGAGCGTGAAACGAGAGGCAAGAGGCTCTGTGCTCTCTGCCTACAACAAGGCTTTCGAGGGTGGGGGTACCCCTGGGGGAGAGGGACTGTTTCACGTGGCACCAGCAGCAAAGAATGAGTTTAAAACTTTAAACGCAAAGGTAAACTTTGAGCTCCTGAAGAACGTTTCTGAGAGATCCCTAGACGCCAGAGAAAGCCATCCCAAACAGGTATATTCACGGAGTTGCGGAAGGAAACCCACAGACGTCCCGGCACAGACCTGTGTTGCTCTGAGCTCCTGCTTTCTGTCTAACATGAGGCTTCTGGACACAGGACAGAATCTTGTGCTGCCTCGTCCCCTGCTCCAGGGTGCTATAAAATGCCCCACATATCACCTCCAGGACCCTCCGCCCCCTGCCGCGCAGCTCAGAGCAACCGCCCCCCTGAGCATAAGCATTCTGCACTGTCTAGCGGGCTCCACCCCTTGCTGGGCTTTTCTTAGGGTGTGCGCCCCCCTAAGAGGCCCTATCAAAAAGTGATTTCCTAAGCCTCTTGAGTAACTCCCCCCATCCCATCTATCTGTGTGGCGGGAACGTTCCCCAACTCCCGTATCTTGTGTGGGGACGGTAGATGTGATGAGCTCTGTGACAGTGAAAATACAGCAAAGAAACACAGCCTCACAAGATGGTACTTTCTGGAAGTAAGAGCAGAATCATGACTCTTTTTTTTTTTTTTTTTTTTTTTTTTTTTTTTTGAGAGAGAGAGAGAGGGACACAGAGAGAGGGAGACAGAGGATCTGAAGCGGGCCTCGCGCTAAAGTAATATATAGTATGTAACACAACGAATAATTAATAGGTTAGCCTAATGTGGATCAAATTGGCTGATGAGGTAGGGTCAGATAGTCTGAAGGTCTAGTCTTTGCACTTGTAGTTTCATTCAGCTCATTTGTTCCCCACGTGTGAGGTCTCAAGGTCGGGCAGTGCTGAACTGGGCTCCCGGTTCCGTCGCTGGTGGTTGTAGCGAATTCCAGCCTCATCAGGGCAATGAGTGGGGCTTGTTTTGTTCAAGTAGTCGGGACGATGCGTGGACCATCGTAGACACTCAACAAATATTTTGTTAGCAAATTAATATGTTGTGAGGAAAGTTGCTCCACTCTTGCACAACTCGGGAGCCTCGTCAGTGTCACAGGCAATAAAAGTACCATCCCTGCATCATGTGTGAAGGACATCGACCACGGGGAGGCGTGTGATAGGAGAGCACTGTGCCAGCGAATAGAAAACCCTAAAGCAATGGCCTCAACAGCACCTCCCGAGGCTGAAAGTCCTTTGGAGCTCCTAGAGTCGTCTGCTGCCATGACTTAGAGAGAGACTACCAAACAAAGAACTCTTCCTTTTCTTCTATTAGTCTTCTACAAGGTCAAACTTAGAATAAGATTAGTTTCAATATTTTTGAATGGCTCTCATCACACAGACTAAGTGCCTTCAGAGCCTGCCATGGTACTACAGGGAAGTTGTTTCCAGCCTTGTCATCACTTTGGGGGAAGCTTTAATGGGACAAGTTATTTGCCAATGTGCCCTTCAAATGGTGGCCCAGGATTCTAGGTAAGACCTGACGTGAGCAGAGAAATCACGGTGTACAGACAGTCTTTAAGAGTTTTCCATAAAATAACTTATTCAAATGAAGCTGGACCATAGTCTTAAACCAAACACAAAAATTAACTCAAAATGGGTTAAAGCCTTGATGTAAAACCTGACCCCATAAAATCTAGAAGAAAACATACAGGGTAAGTTCCTTGACGTTGGTCTTTGTGATGATTTTTCAAATTTGACACCAAAAGCAAGGGCGACAAAAGCAAAAGTCAACAGGTGGGACCGCGTCAAGCTAAACATCTTCTGCGCAGCAAAGGAGACCATTCAAAAATGTTAAGGCAGCCCGCAGAATGGGAGAAAACATTTGCAAATCACATGTCCGATAAAGCGTTAATATCCAAAATACACGAAGAACTCCTACAACTCAATAGAAACAAAAGAAAACTAAACAAAGCACGATCCAACTAATACAAAAGGGACAGAGGATCTGAATAGACATTTTTCATACAGAAAGTCAATAGGCATATGAAAAAATGCTCAACAGCACTCAACATCAAATCATTGTTATCAAATCAAAACCACAATGAGACATCATTTCGTACCAGTCAGAATGGCTTAGTCCTCAAAAACACAAGTGTTGGTGATGCCGTGGAAAAAAGGGAACCCTCGTGCACTGTTGATGGCAATGTAAATTGGTGCAGCTGCTGTGGAAAACAGTATGTAGGTTCCTCAAGAAATTAAAAATAGAGCTGCCATATGACCCAGCTGGGCCTGGATGTCTGTCTAAAGAAAACAAAAACACTGACTTGAATGTTCAGCCTTATAATATCCAAGGTATGGAAACAACCTAAGTGTCTATTGATGGATGAATAGATGAAGAAGATATGACATAATATACACAGGTGTATGTACATATATGTATATACACAGGTGTATGTATATATGTATATATACGTATATATACATGTACGTATATATACACGTATATATACGCGTATATATATACACACACACACGTATATATGTATATATATATGTAATTCAGCCATAAAAGAGAATAAAATCTTACAATAATAAGTCAGACAGAGAAAGACAAATACTGTGTGATCTCACTTATATGTGGAATCGAAAAGAAGAAACTGAACTCACAGATACAGACAACAGACTGGTGGTTGCCAGAGGCAGGGATAAGGGGCGGGCGAAAGGGTGAAAGCACAAACTTCCAGTTCTAAAATAAGTAAGCCACAGTGATACGACGTGCAGCGTGGGGACTATGGTTAATAACACTGCTGCACATCTGAAAGTTGCTAAGAAGGTAAATCTTTGGCGTTTGCCTCACAAGAAAAAAATCGGTAGCTGTGTGCGGTGAAGGATGTTAACTGGACTTATTGAGGTGGTCACTTGACAATATGAACAAAGGTCAAATCATTACGTTCTACCCTTGATACTGGGGTAATATTATATGTCAAATACATCTCAGTAAAAACACATTTCAAAAAACAATAACTTACTGAGTTGTCTCAACCAACCACAGAGCAGTTAGGTACCACACTTATCCTCACCTTAGAGATGGGAAAACTGAGGCTCACAGATTTTTGTTGTTGTTGTTATTTTGATACGTTGTCCAATGCCACCCAGCTCGTAAGTGGCAGAGCTTCAGAGGAAGCCCAGGCCATCTGGTAGCACAATCCATGCACTTACTACTCTGACAAAGCCTTCTTCTAACAGAACAGAACTGCTCTCTTCTTTATTCTGGGTACTACATGCCTCTCAATGAAGTCACGTTGCTGCTGGAAAGACAGACGGTATGGGAAAAATGAAATGAAATGAAATAAAATGAAATGAAATGAAACGAAATGAAACGAAACGAAACGAAACGAAACGAAACGAAACAAAACGAAGAATAAATACAGAGACTTCATGGCGAGTCCCATTTTTCATCCTAAGTTGCTCCCTGGTCATCCTTGGCCAAGCGACTTCACCTCTCTGAGCCTTAGTTATCTCCTCTGTAAAATGAAGGTGGGATCCACCCTGCGAGATGCTCGTGAAAATCAAACAGAAGGTGCATATAAAATGCTCACCCGATGCAAGATGCTTAAGATGCCAACATTGCTGTGAAGACTGAGAAAACCTGGGAAAAGCACCTACCACAGTGGCTGGGACACAGTAGCTGCTTAATAAGTATTGGTCCTCGTCTCCTTCACTCTCAACTCCTTTATCCTTTTCTAAGGGTGCTGTAAAATATTTCCCCCACTCAGTAATTCAGTATTTGTATTTCGGGATATCAGCTGAGGTCTTTATTTTTGTTCCCATTAAATTTTGCTCTATTAAAATCATTATTCCAACTTGTCATTTTGCCCTTAGATACTTATTCATTCATCCAGCACATAACTACATCTGAAATTTCAGGACTTTTCGAATTTGATGAATATGTTGCTCATAGCTTTATTTATTTACGAATTGTTTTAAAACCTTGATGAGGACTGGCCATGGCCATATCAAACGGTACGCAACACGGCCCCCATTTCCAATACGTATAATGTTGGCTATTCTGAACAATCGGTTATATTTTCATGTTTAAGTGTCTGGCTCCCCATTAGATTATAAGTCCCTGGAAGCCACAGATAAGTAAGCCTATGTCTGTACCCCTTCTTTTCTTTGGTTCTGCAAATTTTCACTAAGCCAAGTGTACATTTTGCCAGCTGATTTGCCGTTGAGGTATCGCTGATTTGCTCATGATGCCGGAACTGTCCAACGTAGAACATCTTTGCAAAAGCAAATCGCCATTTTCACAAAATGTTAACCAAATATAAATTTTATAACACTCGCTTTACAGGACAGTTTCAAAATCTAATTCTTCCTGGTCAAAAGGGCATCGGTAACTCATAAGGAGGTGAATGGTGGTTATCCAACAATTCCCACTTCTGCCATGGCTATATAGGTTGGCAAACTCTTTTGGGGAGGTTGGGAAAACTATTTAATCACTCGGTTCCTCCCACATAAAACAAATTGGTTCCAGGGTTCTTGGGACGTGGCTGCGGGATAGATAGAATGACATGAGAAATACTTTGGTCCCCGAAATACCAAGGAAAATAAGGGTAGTCTCTGTTAGTACCTATCTTGCTGATAGACGCAGCGTGTTCTTTTTCTTCTCCGGGAAGGTAAGGATCCTTTGTGCTTTCTGCTCTGATAAGGCCTGATTTCAACACGCGGTGGATGCTTTTCAATGAGTCATTGCCTGATGAAAACAGAGCTTCAAACATGGAAACCTTGACACCCCTTCAATCCTATCGACTCAGACCACGTCGCTCTAATTTTTGTCCTAAAACTCCTCCTTTTGGATGCGGTGATGACAAGAGCATTTTTTCACACGCTGAGTTCCAGCAAGGACTACTGATCAGATGCTTCCAGGGAGGGAACGCAGGAGGGTCTGGTTGCGCTCATTTTAATATGTCTTTTTATTCAAAGTGACCGCACGGTCCCCGGCCCGTGTAGCAGTTCTCTTACTGGTTTCTCCTTTTAATTAATAGACTTGTGAATAACCACAACTGCCTTATGGGACATGCCAAACACTAAACAGATCGCTAGCTTGCAGTGAGCAATCTGCTCAACACAGGGCGCCTTAATTTAAGCCATACGTGGTGAAAAACAAAGGCATGGCGAGCATGCGGCTCGATGTATAGTTTTTGGTCTGTTTCAAGTTAAATAAGTCCCTGGCGTGCGGAAAGTAACATTCATAAAAGTGAAGGCAACGGTTCTGATTTATTGCCACCTGTTAGCACGAGTCTGACCCGCTTGGACGCGGTGGGCACCACCGTCCAGAAGGAGAAGGGCACTCAGGGTGGGGCAGACCCTGACGGCCGCAACCCGAGAAGGCTCAGCTGGCCAGGAGCCCGGGCGGAGGCTTCCTGCTGGGTGCGGGCAAGCAGGTAACCACGCCCCCTGCCGCAGGGTGGGGAGCCCCGAAAGTACCGCCACTGTCATCTGGCCCAGTTTATGGACAAAACCCATCTCCTGGGGGCTGCGGGGAGGAGCTGGGGTGGCGGGTCCTTCATTAGAACCTGGCCGGAGGGCAGCTCCGATCTGTAAAGGACAGCTGTCTAATTGGATTTGCTTGTGCGTACTGTCTTAGCTTTTACAATGGGAATAGGCTACCCGCCTTTCTAATTAGATTGTTAAACATAATAGCCGAGTGGCACAGCAGTAAAGAATTTGCCCTTCTCTTTGTAGGCGCAAAATAGGGCTCAGAAAAGATTCAGGATTTTTCCAGCCCATTTCCCCCATCATTGTATCTGATGGTAATGAGACGAAGTTTATTTCTTTTTAAAAGCTCCCGAAGGAGCACAGGCCAGGTTGAAGTTCAAACTAAATGTCAAAACACACACATGCAATACAGTAGCAAACTTCTATTTTCCTTTGGCCTCTTGTCTCCCCTAATTGGTGCCTTGTGGGCAGTCTCTACTCGGAGACCAAGAACGAAATGGGATTGGAAATTGAATTACCCTGTCACCCCTCAAGGTGGTCTCCAGACCCGTGTTGAGAAAAATCAGTACCCCAGGGTGGGGAAGAAATCGCTCGCCGGGGTTCTGTGATCATCTCCTGGTCTCCAAGGCACCAGCAGGAGGTGGAAGGAACAGCGGGGGACAAAGGAAAGGAAAGAGGGGAGAACCGAGAGAGCCAGGTGAGGGCGTGTGGAGCTCCGTGAGGCTGTCTACCAAGCTGGCTGGGCCTGCAGCTTTAAAACCATCGGTAGTCCCATCACAAGTGACGTTTTCATCCGAGGGTCTGTGGTTCTCTAAGAGTCCGTTCTGCACCCCGTTCCCTGACTGATTGCCAGCATACTGCTACCTTTGTCCCCTAGGGAACATTTATCAAATGCTTGGCATAATCCAGGTTTGATAGTATAGAGGGCCCGCACTAACTTTTTCTTTTATTGTTTTTAATGTCAGGAGAAATGTACCTTCCCCCGTGTCTTCTAAGCTCGTTGTAATGTAAAGCACCAGCAGGTTGTGAATATTTTGTCCATTGCCTTGTAGAAGTCGCCCCAGGCCACCTGCTGTCGGAAAGCCGCCAGGGCGTCAGATGCCCCCTCAGGGTGCCCTTCTCGAACGTCGGGAACGAGGCTTTCCTCTCTTGTGAGGCAACCTTGTCAGCTCAGCGTCCCCGGGGGCCCACGGGGCCATAGACGCAGGGGCCGCAGCAAGAAACAGAATTTTCTTCTTAAACACTCCCCAAAGCAAGGAGCGAGTCCAGCATAACAAAGTACGGATTGTCACCCCGAGATCACTTTTGCCATTTTGATTCTATCTCGACATCGTCCCAGAGAGGCGATCCCCTGATGTTCGGGAACATCACTGGTAAAAGCAGGCAGCATCTGACTCCAAACCACGATCTATTCTTTCGTGGGGTGAATAAGTGAATGGACAGTGAGTCACCACCCACCCTCCCGCGGCGTTTAAAGTGTTACTTTGTCCCTCCTCCCCTGGCAGGTTGGGTGCCCCCCGCGCTCCGATTGTGATCTTGAGATGTCTTTGCCAAGATCCAGCGGTGACTCCAGGATCTGACTCTATTTATAGCCCCCGGTTGGCTCCGTGGAGTTCTCGCATTCCGTCTGTGCCTTTGTGCTCCTTTGCGAGCCCCACCCTGCTCCGAGCCAGCGCTGGGCTGTGGGGTTGCACGCTCAGGGTCCACGACAGTTGCTGTTGGGGCTGTGCATTAACTGTTTAACCCCTTGGATTGGGGCACAGATGCTCTCTGGACGGCTGCGAGACTCCCTGCTACCTTGTATTTTGTGTCTGGCCGCTTCCCACAGCCAGTCTACCTGGTCCGGATTCTGAAAGCACTGAGAGTGAGGACCCCGCTTTTTCTCACGTATTTCGTGCTTCCGTCTGCCCGTGTCTTCGACAATGTCACCGTCAGGCTTTGTGTGACTGTAGCCCCGGCATCCAAGAACATTTGCCCGGCAGGCCTTACCAGAAATGTTCGCTTCGTCGGGCCGGGTAGCTGTTTTCTTACTCTTTCTCAAAACTCACTTCTTTGAAGTGTCGCTTAGATTCTGTTGGACGGACTAACTCTCCATTGAGAGGGGTGTCCCAGGGGGAAACTTGCGGGGGAGAGTCATTAACGTGGAGACAGACGCAGTTCTGTCACAGCAGGATGAGCCGCCCTCAGTCCCCCTGAATGCTTATGTGTCTTATTTAGATTATGGGTGCGTGGATTGAGTGGGCCTGGACCCATTTACCGAATTCTGTGTGATGCCCACGTAGAACAAATCACCGTGAAGTACATTTTTCTCCAGTGATGGTAACCCTGTATGGAAACTGTTTGGAGAAGTTAGAGTGAACTCGTCCTTATGGCTTACAAATTTTTGAAAATTGAACCGTAAAATCAGAACAGACCCTGGCCCCTACTCTTAACCTTTGAATAAAAGAACCATGTGCCCAAAACCAAGACATTTGTGCAAAAGTACAGTTGTGCGGGCAAGGCAAACCCAAATATTGGTTTTGTTTTGAAATGAGAGCCCCTTCTGCATTTTGATGCTATGTGATGTTTCTCATTCCATTCTTCGTTCTGCACACATGGGTGACTTTAAGTCGGCCTTCGTGGAAACAGTTTAAAAAGGTCTTGAAACTGAGAAGTGGATTATGTCAAGGACTAAAATTACTTGAGAACTTTTTGATCATAGAGATTTTGGAGTGTGATCAATTTGACACATGTGTCCATAATGATATGAGTATGTTGGCATTCTGTAGTTCTGTGATAACAGAAAAGATGTGGGCGGGATGAAGTTGCTTTTTCCAAATGCTTCCATAGAATGTTCTATTTAGTTTAGAACAGGTGTTGCAAATAGTGTCTCAAATATTGCTAGAAATGCTCTATCACGCTCACATTCTTAGCAAATCCTTTGCCTTCCTTCCAAAAGCTTATTGACAGCTGATTTTGCTCCTTGAGTTTCTAAGAAAATACCTTTCCGTCTCTATGTGAATGTATCATTTTTTATTTTCAAGAAAAAGTATCAGATAATGTGGCTCTATGTGACAAATGGGAGTTGGAACACAAGACTTACTGAAAAAGAAAAAAAGATGTACATAAATCTTTCCTCAGCCTTACTCCATTTCTTTGTCTATCTCTGGAATGAGCTCCAGAAAAAAATATTCCTGGAATTAAAATATCCCAGGGTGAGTTTGATTTCTGATGATTCCAAATCCTATTGTCTCTATGTCTCATTTCATTTCATGTCAAAGGTAAGTTTACAAAAGTAATTAAGGGACATAATATTGAAGAAAAAGAACAGAGTCGGAAGACTGATGCTACCCAACTTCGAGTTACTATAAATTTACAGTAATGGAGACAGTGTGGTAGTGGTGATGATGAAAACAGATTGATGGAACAGAATAGAGAGCCCAGAAATAGACCCACACAAATACATTCGGTCAGTCTTTGTCAAAGGAGCGAAGGCCGTGCATTGGAGCAAAGAGGGTCTTGCAACAGATGGTGCTGGAACAAGGGGACATCCACATACAAACAAGTGAATCTAGACACAGGCAATATGCTCTTCACACAAATGAACTCAAAATGGGGGCGCCTGGGTGGCTCAGTCGGTTCAGCGTCCAACTTCGGCTCAGGTCACGATGTTGAGGTTCGTTGGTTCAAGCCCCGCGTCGGGCTCTGTGCTGACAGCTGGGAGCCTGGAGCCTGCTTCAGATTCTGTGTCTCCCTCTCTCTCTCTCTGTCCCTCCCCGACTCATGCTCTCTCAAAAACAAACATTAAAAAAAATCTTAATGAACTCAAAATGGATCATAGACCTAACTGTAAAAGTCAAAACTATAAATAGCCTAGAAGATCGCATAGGAGAAAACCTACCTGATCCCTAAAAGACCGAATTCACATGTCGGACATCATTAAAATTACTTCTGCTCTGCAAAAGACATCAAGAGAATGAGAAGACAAACCACAGACTAGGAGAAAATATTGGCAAAAGACACATCTGACATAGGGCCATTATCCAAAATATACAAAGACCTCTAAAAAGTCAACCTGAAAACAAACCGGTTTTAAAAATGGGCCACAGACCCTTAACACATGCCTCACCAAAGGAGATATATAAATGGCAAGTAAGCACATGGAAAGATGCTCCACGTTATGTGTCAAGAAAATGCCAATCAAAACAACAATGAGATACCACTATATGCCAGTTAAAATAGCTAAAATCCAGGACACTGATGACACCAAATGCTGGTGAGGCTATGGAGCAACAGGAACTCTCATTAGTTGCTGTTGAGAGTGAAAAATGGCGCAGCCATGTTGGAAGACAGTTCGGCAGATTTGTACAAAACTCAACATACTCGTAACCGTATGAGCCAGCAATTGCACTCCTTGGTACTTACCCAAAGGACTGAAATCTCTCCCCCACAGAACGCTCCACGTGACTTTTATAGGAGCTTTATTTATTATTGCCCAGAATTGGAAATGATTAAGGTTTCCTTTAGTAGCTGAATGCATAAATAAACTGTAGTACCTCCATAGAATAGAGTATTACTCAACACTAATAAGACATGAGCTATCAGGTCATGAAAAGACACAAAGGAATCTTAAATGCCTCTTACTGAATGAAAGAAGCCGATCTGAAAAGGCTACATACTGTATGATTTCAACCATATGCCATTCTGGAAAAGGCAAAACTATGGAGACAGTATAAAGATTAATGGTTGCCAGGGTTCAGCAGGGAGTGAAGAATGAATCGGTGAAGGAGAGAGGATTTTTATGGCAGGAAAAGTATTCTGCATGATACTATAATGATGGACACCTGTCATTATGCATTTGTCTAAACCCAGAGAATATTCAACACCAAGAATGAACCCTAAGTAGCCTTTGGAACTGGGTGATAATGTTATGTCAATGTAGGTTCATCAGTTGTAACGAACGTACTCCCTTGGTGGGGACTATTGGGGTGGGGTGGGGTATGTGTGTGAATAGAGGCTATGTGGGAAATCTCCGTACCTCTCCTCAATTTTGCTGTGAATCTACAATTGCTCTAAAAGTTAAAAGCTTAAAAAAAAGAAAAAAGAAAAAAATTGGGGGCTAAATTTTAGGAGTGGTCTTTTAGAAATCTCCAGCTGCCGTAACATCTAGACTTTTATGTAGACTAAGGGTAAAGGCCTCAGGATGTGTGAATTGCTAAATTCACTCACTTATAGTTAGAAAAATGCTGTTCGGGGAAGAAAGAAGAACCTCTCTTTATGCTTCCCCTTTCCCTTATTACTAAGAATAGGACACCTAAGACCTCACACAGACTGGAGAAACCCGAGTGTGCAGAGAAATCCAAGGAGGCCAAAGAGAATCTTGTCCAGACCGGCGGATTGTCCTCTCCAACAGCTCTGGTTCACCTCTCAGGGCTATAGACGCCTTAGGAATCTTCTTTCTCCCTCCAAAAGTCTTCTTCTCCCTGCAGCCAAAGCAACAGGCACAGCAGTCATGATGTTCTCAACACAGAAGAGAAGGCACTGGCAGAAATACATCTTGTGCAGACAGAACACTGGCACCTCCTAGTTGAGGCTCGAGCCTGTGCGAGACCCCAAGGGACTCAGGGCAACACAGAGCACATGCAGAATGCTAAAGCCCGGAGCAGCCATAAGAACCAACAAAAGTTTATCGGAAGCCGATTGAAAGGAAGTTCACAGTGAATCATCGTGTTGTCCTTTCGGGAAAAATGGTTTCCTCCATTCATGGTGCTTGCTGCCTTCATTCTGACCCACGTAGGCTGCACGTTGGTTCCATATTACACACTTTCCATGGATAACAGGGGTGAGCAAACTATAGCCCGCAAGCTCAGAGTGGTTTTTACATTTGTACATATTGGGGGGAAAAAATCAAAAGAACGCTAATATCTAGTGATATGGAGATGGCAAGAAATTCAAAGCTCAGATTTATTGTCACACAGCCTTCCCCATTTGTTAGGTACTGTCCATGTTGGCTTTTGAGCTACAACGGCAGAGTCGAGCAATTGTGGTAGAGCCCCACAAAGCCCAAATTATTTATTACCTGGCTCGTCACAGAAAACATCTAGCGACCCCAGATGTGAGAGATCGCCGATCCAATGACAAGAATTAGAGCAGAGCGTGCATCAGGGGTGTGCGAACTGGCCGGGTCAGAATTTAGTGGAGGCTCTCACAACCCGGGACAGTCCTCTAAGGCACAGAGGTACACAGGTATTAAACAAAACACACAGACAACCTGTCATGCTAATAAACACCTCTGCTAGCAAACGGCCATAGTTCAGAACCTGAGACAAATACCTCCAGCGTATGTAAACGAAAGTGAGACATTACTAAGGAACATGTAAATTCTGGGCTTTGGCCTCTTAAACTATCCTCCACAGCAAAAAGTGTGAAGTGCCTTGGTCAGTTACAGAACATTGGGCTATGCTGCGGAGACCCAGGAGGGAAATGTTCACGCGAAAATATTTTTGCGGCAATTAAGAAAAAGATGCGGGTTTTCTTCTGCATTTCTCACTCGGAGGCCGCAGGATTTACACTTCTGCCATTGGCTAAGTCGTCAAAGACAAACATCATTTAACACGCACCCATCCAATCACGACACAGTTAACTTGCTCATTCATTCATTCGCTCAGGGCGTCTTTACTAAGCACGGGTGATACGTAGCTAAGCAAGTAAAGGCCTACCAGTAAGCAGCTTAGAGTCAGTTGAAGGAAACAGACATGTGAACGAAACAAAAGAAAATGTGAATGTTCCTCAAGAGAAATGATGGGCACGGTATGTAGCAGAAAACGGCAGAATCCACTCTTTGTCTGTCTAGAGTGACCTTTCTCCCTTCCCGAGGCCAGGAAACTCTTGTCAGCCAGTGTGAACCTGATCAGGCTGCTTGAGAATGGGACAGCTTCAAGAGTCATTCAGAACCAGCAGGAAATGTATCAGCAGAAGTCTGGAGTGGAGAGGCCTCCCCTCCCCCCCGCCCCCCAAGTTCTTCTGCAGCGGAGCGCAGGAAATAAACATTTTTTTCGCCATCGCTGCTGTTAGCGTTCAGAATACGCAGCCTCAACCAGGCCCCGGGAGAAAAGTCAGGCTGGATCTTTATTCATGGTATGTGGTTAAACATGTTTTCATGTTGTCAAAGATTAAATAATTAGGAGAACATGGTCAAGATCAAAAGGCAGCCCCATGTCACAAGCAATTAGGAGCCTACTCACAGCTGTGACAGCTAGGGATCCCCGCTGGTATGGTACCTGCTTTAGCGAGCCATGTGGGCTCAATATGACGCCTGGACCGGGCACGTCAGGATTTTTCATTTAAATCTCATTAAGACAGTTGCAATCCAATAAATGCAGAAATAACAGAGGTAAGATGGATACTAAATTGGGCACAAAATAAGAGGCACATCAGGAGGAAGAGCGAGTCTCTAGCTTATACGTTGGAAATCCTTGCTGGAAGAAGTTACATAGAGATGTTTTACATATCTTAAAAAAGATCTCAACTTGATATATTTGTAAAATCACTTTTTCAGCATGTCTGTACATTTTCATTAAGAAAAAAAAAACGGTATGTTGATGATTCGAATGGGTTTCCGAAGGGCCCCCTGAATTATTATAGCACAATTTAACATCTTTTTAGTGATCCTATCTGTTGCCTGATTTTAGGGATCGGAATGTCAAAGAATAAACCAGAAAAATCTCACCTGAGAGTCCTCTCTAACTGATACGCTTACAAAAGCTGAATTAAGCAGTTTGGAAACGACACGACTGAATCTCAAAGTAAACACGTGAAAATGGCCTGATTCTCAAACCCTTAAGATTTAAGCGAGGAATCTGGTCTTCTACACAAGCGTCCCTCTGTGGTTCTGGCCTGGCCACCAAGCAATTCAGTCCCACGAGCCTTCAGGAGACCCTTTCTCCTCCCAGGTGTTGGGGGTTCCAGGCTGTGCCACCAGCATAGGTCCAGCGTCAGCTGAGAGCAGGTCGGTGAGCAAAACCACTGAGAGGTCCGCACGCGCGGACCATCCTGGACGCGACGGGGCTGGGGAAGTCACAGCCACAAACGGCTATCTGACTCAATTCTTTCTTACCACCAATCTTCCATTAAAACTAACGTCCAAACGGTGAGTTGAAAACGTTTCGGTGTAAGGAAGTGCCTCGGCCACCCCAGGCCTGATTGTCTTATGCACCACGGCTGAAGTCGCACCTGCCGAGCCAACGGCTCTCATCTGCCATTTGCAGGACTCTGTGTGTGCCCGGTCTGAGGTCCCTTCATCCTTCAGGCGCCTTCCTGGAAGTCAGAGGCACTTCTATCTGCCTCTGACATCCCCGTGGACCGTCCCCTGCGCCCCCAACATCCACGTGTCCCAGGCTGATGCTGCGGGTCCTATCAGGCCACCATCCCTAACCCACCAAAGTGCTGGGCTCTGCCCGGGGCCCTGGGGATGGCCACCGCTGCCCCCACCCGTTGGGTCGCTGCCCTACACCTGCAACCTGCCTTCTCCAGACTTCTTCCCAAGCCCACTCTACCTCTCCAGACAGCTGTTCTGTCACTGCCACTCTCCCATACCCGCCTGTTCTGTGCCCCACTGTGGCTCAGCCGCAGCCCCACCGCACCGAGTCCCGCAAAACCGCCTTGCCCTGCAGGACAAGCCTGTGACCGCTGTGTTCTCTGGGTTTGCAGCGCCTGCTGCAGGCACCCTGGAGTCCTGGATGTAGATCCCTTAGTCTTCTTTGTTAAGTTTGTTTACTCATTTTTTTGAGAGAGGCAGAGACAGCACAAGTGGAGGAGGGGCAGAGAGCAAGGGAGACGGAGAAGCCCAAACAGACCCCCCGACGTCAGGGCAGAGCCTGAGGCGGGGCTTGAACCCACGAAACCGCGAGATCGCGACCTGAGCTGAAACCAAGAGTCGGACACTTAACCGACTGGGCCCCCAGGCCCCCCGGAGCCCTTAGATTTCATACAGCTCTTTCCTTCCCCAGAGCACACACCCAGCCAAAGGGGGGGTCTGCGTCCAAAAGGGGTTTCATAACGCTGCAGCTGGAGGTCCACTTCCCTCCTCTTAGGGGACCCTCCTCCCTGCTGGTCCTCTCCCGGGGCCAAATCTTCGATGTTAGCTGCCCTGATTTTACCTGACACGCTGCACGTCTGGATCTCCGGCACAGACACAATGCAAGCTTTTTTATCCCCCCCCCCCCCCGCCGCAATCCTGACTCCCCCATCTGATAAGTGTGATATTCAAGCAGGGGTTGGAGACGACCACAAATTCGATATAAGTTCATAGTGTGACGTAACCACTAGAAATGCTAATGCCATCTTGAGCTGAAGACCCCCACGTATGGCGTCCAGATGGAGGGAAGGATTCGTGCTGTCACACAGTGCATCGCCCACACCCACTCCGGGGCACCAGGCGCAATTCGGGAAATGCACTTGTAAAGAAAACGTTAACTACAGTTCCCCTAGGAGAAAGGAATTCGAACGGTGAGTGGCTGAAAGCCTTTAATGAATACTTGAAGACGTTAGGAGGTTTAGGGTAGAAAAACAAAAGGGAAGGTGAGACGCCTACGAAGGTGCCAACTGGTTCTGTGCTGCTCAGATGGGAAAGCAGGTGAAAGATCTAAATATTACAGAAAGCTGAATTCAACTAGTTATCAACGTTTTCTATCCTCCCCCCCACTTCCTTCCCTTCTTTCCTTGACCCACTTTGACTCTTTCTTTTTCTTCTAACGATCGAGCTGCCCAATATGGGAATCTGCGGCCCGGGAGGGTAGTGATGTCCCCCCTTAACTGGGAGCATTCCAGCAGGGACTGAATGACCCTGTCCAGTGATTCACAGGAAAACATGGGCTTGGATTAGTTGGGATCCTGGACTGGAAAACCTGTAACATTTGCTGCAAAGCCAAGGTTCTGCTACCAGAGCGGTCCTGGCAGAGTAGACCCTCCAGGCTACCATGGGCCAATGCATTTTAATATGGCTTCTTTTCAAATGGTCAAAATGTACTTTCCTCACGGAAGATTTAGAGAACCAGGAGAAAGCGAAGCACTAATAGACGTACTAAACAAGAGAAGCACCTGACGCCTGGGAGGCTAGGTGGGTTGAACATCTGACTCTTGATTTTTGGCTCTCGTCATGATCTCACGGTTCTGTGGGTTCGAGCCCCATAGCAGGCTCTGCACTGACAGTGTGGAGCCTGCTTGGGATCTTGGGATTCGCTCCCTCCCTCACTTTGCCCCTCCCTCTCTCTCTCTCTCAGAATAAATAAATAAATAGAAACTTAAAAAAAAAAAAAAAAAAAGAATAGTGGCGTCCGGGTGACTCAGTTGGTTGAACGTCTGACTCTTGATTTCGGCTCAGGTCATGATCTCACGGTTGGTGGGATTGAGCCCCGAACTGAGGAACTTGGGTTCCTCTCTCCCCCTCACTCTCTGCCCCTCTTCCTCCTTTCCTCAAGAAAGAAACTTTAAAAGAAAAGAAAAGAATAAACACTTCTGATGCCCTTCCTTAGTTTTCCACTCCGTGTAAATGTCACTGAGGGTGTTTTTCTGTGTGTCGATCTTCTTTTTACCTTGTGTGTGTTGTGAATTTATTGAGCTGAGTGTTTTCTGCCGACGCAGGTGACCCTTGGAAGTTTCCAAGGAGAAACTGGGGATCCGCTGGCAGGGAGGCAGCGTGGGGAATCTCTCGAGGGAAACGAGACTGGCAGGCTTCTTCCAGCTGTCATTTTCTGCACGGTACCACCGTGCAGTCCAAGCACGCAAAGGAGCCGCAGGACGCGCGCCATCCGGCCCCCCACCTCCCTCGGTGTCTCTAGTGGGTGACAGTATTCAAGGGGACAGCTGTTTTCCCATGAATCATAGATCTTAAACTTCGGTTGATGAATGCTGGTGGGGGGCGAGGGGGTGGGGTCAACACCAACAGGACAGAAAGAAGGAAATTACCTCTCAGGAGATCGTGCGGAGGGCACAGGAAGTTCACTTGGCTTGACGAGTTCTGCCGTGGGCAGGCCCGACTTTGAAGTAGGTTTCCAGGTGTCTCAGGGAAGAGCCCTTTAATAGTCCATAATGGGAAGGCCACCTTGTCGAAGGCCCTGCCAGCACCTCCTGTCATCTCCTGCTCAGAGGAGTGTGACGTGAAGAGAAAGGAGTAAACAAAGCTCTAAGCCTTGGGGACAGTGAGAGAGGGGAGCCACCCTCTCCCTTCACCCTCTGTTGCTCCCTCCAGACCCCCCCAACCCCCCTCCCCCCAGGTCTTTCTGTTGACAGCAGTATCGAAGGTCAGCATCCTAAGGTCACAAAAAGGTACCAGGGGCCTCTCCGACCTCTAGAGATTTCTCTGGGGAAGAACGATACATATAAACTCCTTCTGAGGATCTTCGCTAAATCCTTAGACGCCACGATTCTTGGTGACACAAAGAAAGTTCAATGAGATTCAAAGGTTCAGTGGGAGAATCACAGAGGCCCTGGCTGGCGGAGGGTTTTCTCTTTCAGGCGGGAGACAGGCCCGGCCCGCCCAGTCCCTGGGGAATTTTCTGGGGGCTTGCTCGGGCGCCTGCTTTCAACTCGGCTTCTGAAGTTAGTCTGAACAATGGAAACAATTCCTTTCCATGATTAAAATCTTCCACCCTCTAAAATTAGTCCCAGGAAATTAGAACACCAGTAATTGTAGGAGGCCACACAATCCCAGCAATTTAAAGTGGAGTCATTTACGGAAATCAGCAAGGCAAAGTCCTTAGAAGGTATTTCCTCACTAGTTTTTGTCCTATAACTTGAGGCCACTGAAGGGTCATCAAATCTCAATGGCTCTCAGTCTCCCAGTTATTAAATCCATCCCAGCTAAGAGATAACGCGGAATTGTTAGCAAAGAGAATCTGTGACATTCTGGCCTTTCTTCGTACCGAGCATGGTGGATTGAAGTTTACCGTTTGTGCGCGTGTGTGTGTGTGCATGTGTTTAATTAGGGACTTGAGGACTCAAGACTCTGCCCTTTGTTTTCTTTGTCATTATTTTTTTTTTAAATCGCAAATAGAAGAATCAGGATCACATCCTCTCCTTCTTACAGTGTAAAACGCGTAAAACCTAATAACGTGAGAACTTTATATAGCACCATGCGTACATATGATGGATTCTATTAAAAGAGTCTGACAATTTAGCCTTGCAAATGAGCCATCATAAAAAAATGGCTCTACATTTTGCTTGTATGTGTTTTTCTTGAATGTGCTGCACTTTTCTTGGAAAGCAGTAGCTTTTTCTTCTCTGGCTAAAAAAGAAAAAAAAAAAAACCAAAAAACAAAAGAGAGAGGGCTAGGGAGAAATGGCTGCGAGCTGGAAAGGGGCAGGTGACAGAATGCTGAGATGAGGCTGCCCATCCCTGGACCCGAGGAAGCTCCTGGCCAGTCATGGCCGAGGAGTTGAGGCCGGGAAAGAAGGGCCGGGCAGAGATCCTGCAGGGTTTCAACCTCAGCTTCCTGCCACGCAGTCTGAGTTATTCAAACTCCCCCCTATGCAGACCCCCTCCTGGATATTCAACCCCCACCCCCACCCCGGACATGTTACCCTGTTTCCAGGGTGCTCCCACCTCTGCCCCCTGGTTCATTTTCACCCTGACTGATGGTCTCAGCTTCTGTCTAGAGAATGGTTGGTTCTGAACCACGGCTATATGACTGAAAACCCTGAGCAGCTGCCCCCGCAGGGCCAGGCTACGTCCTCACGTGTCCCGCTTCATTCCCCCTGCTTCAGCCGTGCAGGGCTCTCTCCTTCCGGGACTCACCCATGCTTTCCTCCAGCCAACACCTATTTACTGAAGCTTTACTGAAAGCATCCGTTCGTTAAGGATGGAGATACCAGAGTTAGCGGAGTCAGAGCCCTTCTCCTCACGGGGCTCACAGTCTAGTGGAGACGTGCACACCAGCCATCAAATTACACAAGGAAATGGGAAGGCGCGCCTTGTTCTTGGTCCTGAGAAGGGAGTGACACGGTGTTGTGAAAATCCACGTAGCTGGGCGCTTTTAGGTCAGGGGAGCCCCCCCGGGGAGGTGACTGGAAGGCGAGGCGTCAAGGACACATAGGCCGCCGAGGGAGGTGGGACAGCTCTGAACCCTGCTGGAATGTTCCGCCCCTTTCCCCTCCCCCTAGGGAAATCCCGCTTCTCCCTCAAGCCCCGCTCGCATGACACCACTTAGGAAGTCCTTCCTGGACTCCCCCAGACCGATCTGGTCACTCCGCCTTCCTTAGCCCATCTTAAGAAGCCAGTGTGGAACACCCGGTCTTTGGCCAGCACGGCACGGGCATCAGTTACATGGTGGCTGAGATAAAGCCCTCTCTCAGTTTGCACTGCAGGTTTTATTATCATCCAGGCACAGTGTGGTCAACAGACCTACAGACGACTCTACCGCTGATAAGACAACGTCCCCCTCACAGGTCCCAGCAGAGGGGGCATGCCGTGGCACGCAGGGCCGTCCAGGGAGGCACTAGGTTTTGCTCAGGAGGCAGGGGATGTGGGGGAAACAGGGGCAAGAGACTTCATCGCTGTCTCTGTGGCAAGGAACAGGTAACCCGGCTAGGGGTGGCGAGTCTGCATCATTCCGGTGGATTCTGGGGCACAGGAGCTGTCCTGAGTTACCTGACCCGGGGTGACGAGGGCAGGAAAATAGTGGCCTGGAATGTGATGTCGCGATAACAAAGGTGCGGGGGTTTGATGGGCTAATCTGAGCGCGAAGGGTGTGCTCACGGGCCAGTCTTCTCCGTCGAGAGGAATTGGCCCACCCTGGGAAGGACAGGCCCTGCAGGGTCGGCAAGGTCCCGGATGTCAAGGCAGCAGGATAAAAAGACACGTTTAACACGTCCCCCTCGAGGTTCAGCTGTTTGGCCGGGGAGACAAAACAACAGACGCGACAACAACAAACACGAGACAGGGCTGAGCACTCAGGGCGCCTAGCCAGGCTCTGCTGGGTCAGGGGCTCCCTCGAGGGGGCAAAGTCCGGACGGAGCTCTGAAGGATGAACAGGGGCCAGTCGAGGAAGAGGCAGTAAGGACAGGAGGCAGAGGGAGCACAACAGTCAGGTCGATGGACGTCTCCCCAACCGGCTGGGAACCCCAGAGGGAGAAAACGGCGGGTAAGACTGAAGGCCAATGAGCTCCGGCGGTGGAGGGCTGCATCTGCCACCGAAGCTGGGCGGATCCCCGAGGCAAGAGGAGCCTCGGAGGGTTTTTCAGGACGTGAGTGACACGCCTGGATTGGCATTCTACAAGATCATTGGGAAGGGAGTTGAGAACAGTGGAGAAGCGGGGCACCCGGGGGGCTCCGTCGGTCGAGCCCCCGACTTGGGCTCAGGTCCTGATCTCACGGTCTGTGGGTTCCAGCCCCACGTCGGGCTCTGCGCTGACAGCCCGGAGCCTGGAGCCTGCTTCAGATCCTGTGTCTCCCTCTCTCTCTGCCCCACTCCCACTCGCACTCTATCTCCGTCTCTCTCAAAAATAAGTAAACATTAAGAGAATAGTGGAGAAGCCTGTCAACCTGGCGGCTGCGGTAACAGTCAAAGAGAGGGCGCACGGACCCCAGGAGTAAGACTGGAGGGTAATCGTGCGGCCGGTGAAGCTTGCACAGGGGAGGCTGAGCCAAAGGGTCCGGTCCAGGATGGCCCCGGGGTGCTGGGGTACAGTTAGGCACGTCGAAGCCGCCTGGCCAGGCAGACAGCACACGGAGTTTCAAGTCAGATCCTGGAATAGGAGCCTCATGTGTGCCGGGCTGCACTGTGTTGGACACTTTACAAAAGAATTAGGGGTATCCAGGTCACTGGGATCGTGTTCAGCGCAGAGCATCGCCCTGAGGACTGCGATAAGGGCTGCGGAGATGGTTTTGCAAGATAGCAAAGCTCACGCGTTTTCCGAAGGGATTGCTACGGGGACCGCTCTTGTGCGGCCCGGGCCCTGCACCCGGTGGCTCCTGAGGAGCCACGGGCACGTGCACGGTGCGCCAGGGCCCGGAGCCTCCTTCCTCCCCATCCTCCTTAGCAACCGAGCTCTGAATGGATCCTGGACGGCACTGTGCCCGGCGAAGCAAATGCCCTCTCCAGGCTCCCAGCAAGCGAGCTGCACATTCTGGCCGGTGACATTCCCCTGGAAGCAGGTGGAATTTCCAGAAGTGCTCCTGAAAGGAGGAGAAGATTCATCTCTTCACTGATACTTCTGTCCGGAACTTAGATGTGATGGCTGGGGTCCTTGCAGCCACCTTAGACTCCAAGAGGGTTGTTTTTCGTTATTTTTCCTTGTTTATTTTTTTGTTTGTTTGTTTGTTTGTTTTAATCAGGGAAGAAACCTGGAAAAAGCCTGGGTTTCCTCTGGCTGGAGCAGCACCTCACAGTCCCGGACACCCTTTTTCTGGGCTGATGAACATGAGGAAATGACAATTTTCCTATCCAGTTTTACCTACTTTATTTTTTCCAGGTTTTTGTGACTCAACCAAACCTAATCTGAAGTGATACATCCGGTATCCTAATAAGCTCTCAGTAGTTTTATCTATGAATATAAAGAGTAGAGTGGGTTATATATGATAGATATTCATAAAGTCATAATAAGGTCAGAAAGTTTAAAGAGGGAAGAATTGGGGGGAAAACAAATCTAACCTTTAAAAACCTCTCTGCATTTACTTCCATCAAGAAGTCAATATTTTGCAAATTTCCTCAGAAAACTAGTTCTGAAACTATTTCACTTAGAGTAAAAAAAAAATCAATATTTCCTTTTCTTTTTTTAACCTATATTTACTGCAAGACTGGTTGTTGTAAACATTTTTAACTCAGCTCCTCTGAAAAGCATTTTACAGCAAACTTGCTCCAGAGAATTCTTAGGGAAGCAGGAAAAACAATGTCATTTCTCTGGATGTACTTGAAAAAGAATGGGATGAATTCCACTTGCCTTGTCTTCCCACAAACTTCTTTTTGGACTAGGACAAAGTATGGAAAATTTCTACGAAGCATCTGCTATTATATGTGGGAAAGAAAGAAAGGTGTAACTAAAGTGCAAAGGGACCAAACTATGGGACAAAACTATGATAAAACATTAAAAACAAAACGAAACAGAACAAGCACTCACCTGGAACCTATACGGAAAATTTTGATGATAGCAAGGAAAGCACTGCCAGTTTCTGAAGAAAATTCATCTTTATCTACCTGTTATGGGCTGAATTGTGTTCCCAGGAGTCACATGTCAAAGCTCTAGCCCCTAATGTGACCATATTCGGAGATCTGGCCTTTAGGGAGGTCATTAGGGTTAACTGAGGTCCTACAGGTGGACCAAGATGGCAGGTGTCCTTCTGAGAAGAGGGAGAGAGCCCAGGGATGGGCACCCCAGTTAGAAAGGCCATTCGAGGACACGGCAAGATGGCATCCCTCTGCAAGTCAAGGAGACGCTTCGCAAAACCCAACCCTGCCCACATCTCGATCTTGGACCTCCAGCCTCCAGAACTGTGAGAGGTGAGTGCCTCTTGTATGAGCCACCCAGGCTGCTGAATCTTGTTATGGCCGCTCTAGCCAGCGAATACAGTGCCTTCTCCTGTAGCCGCAAAGGAACGCTTGCTTCGTATCAACACAGACAAGATTCTGAACAGAGAGAAGAACAGTCTGCCATCTTGAGCCGATTTTCTGCTCTGACGTTTGTCCAGTCAGTAGCCCCACCGTCCACTCCGCACGAGGGTCTTTCCATCCACCCACCTCTCCTCTGGCTCTTCCCTGCTTATTAGCAACAGCCACTCCTACGTAACGGAGGAAACTTGGAGCCGTCGCATGGGAACCCCCACTGTCTCCAGATGCCAAGCCGAGAATTCTATCTCCGTCTACACCCTGCTCCAGTCTGCTTTCCCTCCTGTCACTCAAGAAAAGCCATTTCTCTTCCAGGCTGTCTATGCCCAGGCCCTCCTCTGTCTGAACTTCCTTCCATTGATCTACTCTGCCGAGTCTGGTCCCCATTCCCCCTCTCTCTCTCTCTCTCTCTCTTTCTCTCCCCTCTCCCCCCTCCCTCCTCTCTCTTTCTCTGTCTGTCCCCCCTCCTCCTCCCTCTCCCTCCTCTCTCTCTCTTCCCCCTTCACAGCCAACCTTCTTTAAAGATCTCTCTCTGTTTGTCGCCTTTATTTCCTAACTTCCCCTCACTTTGCAGCACTCTGCCCGCCACCGTGCCCTTGTCGCTATAATGAGACAATTCTGGCTAAGGTCTCCCGTCAGCTTGGTGTCACTGAGCCCAGCTGACACCGCAGCCAGGTTCAGCAGCGGCCCACGCCCTTGACTTAGAAAGCTCGCGCTCTCTCCCCTGTGGGACGCAGTCACCTCTCACTTTCCTCCTGGCCCCCTGGCCCTCCCTTTATTGAGCTTCTTCCAAATCCATCATCTTCCACCTGGATATCAAATCCTGAAGTCCCCAAGCGTGAGGTCCTAGGTCCTTGGCCCCTTTCTCTACCCGTGCCCCGGAGTCCACCTGCGGCCGGATAAGCATCCATCTCTACCTGCAGCCCGGCCCTCCCTGTGGCCACACCAGGGGAGCACCGGGTAGCTCCTGAATGGGCGGGAAACGAGCACACCGAACTCGTGATTCCCACCTCCCACCCCAGCGACCTCCCACTCTTTCCCGGCACCCGTTGCTGGTGGTGATGAGGCAGGCGGCCCGCAATGCTGAAGTCAGCCAGATAGAGGCCCAGGGGTCAGCCCTGCACCTCCTCCCCCCTCCCCCCTGTATCCAAACCACCGTCAAGTCTGCCGACATTCCTTCCTAAAGATTCGTGCATTCCGATAACTGTCTTTCAGTGCCACAAGCTCCAGGCTTTTTCCAGCTACCGCTGTCTTTTTTTTTTCTAGGTTTATTTCTTTATTTACAAAGAGAGAGAGACCGTGTGCATGAGCAGGGGAGAGGCAGAGAGAGAGAGAATCCCAGGCATGGCCTGTGCAGTCAGTGCAGAGCCCGATGCGGGGCTCGATCTCACAAACCGTGTGAGCTGACATCAGGAGCTGATGCTTAACTGACTGGGCCACCCGGGCGCCCTCTACCCCCGCCTTGCCTTGGGCCCTTCTGATGTTGCCGACACAGGCTGTGATCCCAGCCTCTCCCACCTGCTCTCTGGCCAGCAGGGGACTTTGGAAATGCGGCTACAACCCGTCCCATTCCCTCCACCCGCTCGCTGAGCCTCTTTGCTGCACGAGACTGATGTCAGAACCCCAAACGCGCCCCACAGGATGCTGCACAAACAGTCCCCAGTGCCTCTTCCGCAACCCACGGGGCTCGGCAATGTGGGCCCCAGACACACCTTTATTTCGCTCTCAGCTGTATTTATATCTTCCCGATTTTAAGAGCATCCCTTGAGGGGGTAACAGCATTAACTTTGTTTCACGCACACTGTAGATATTTCCCGGAGTTTGGCTTTTGGGACTGCCATAGCCACGTCGGCCGTGCCCTCCCAGAAGGTCACAAACGACGCCCACAAATGATTCCCGACGCCTCGTCAGCAAGGCACGAGCAGGCTCTCTGCTGTACCTGGTGAGCCCGCCTGGGTGGGTCGTGCCTCAGACTGAAGGCTACAGGTTGCAGGACCAACCTCAAAGCCCGCAACCTACAAAGTGAAGTTTTAGAAATAACCCCCTTTGAGAGACAGGAAATAGCAGACATCCTTTTTGACGAAGGTACTGAAATTTCAGGAAAGCGGCCCTACGGGGTTTCTTTCTGAACGTCTGTGAGTTTTATTCAAAGCAGACTACAGCAATATGGTTAGGACTGATTGCCTCCAACCCTAATTTTAGCTCAGATGCATTCAATGCAGCTGAATAGGCACATTTCGCATTATTGTGTTTCCCCCACGAGCATTTTTGTCCACACAGCCACAGCCATGTCATTTCTCTCTTTCCTACAGAGCGCGGGCCTGGAGGAACCAGCCATTGTTCTGCTGTGTCACATGCCCCCCGCCCCCTCCATTGCTTCCTTCCCAGGTGTCGCAAGTGGACAGGTAAGGGTCCAGGGAAAGAAGGAGTGAAGAAGAGAGAGAGAGATGAGCACACGGCCGCCCCCTCATCCCTGCAGGACCAGCTACGGGCTGATGGCAGGTGAGCTTAAACGGCTTGCGATCTCAGCCTTTTCACTGGAGATGCCCCGGAAGCTGAGACCAGCCCCTGTCATCCGTCCTCCTAGGCCCCCGCCACCAAGTGACAGGGGCGCAGTAGACATCCCGAAACCTCAGACCAAAGGGGCGACTCCGGAGGATGCCAAAGCCTTCTACCAGGTGAATATCCACCTTCCGAGACAGCCATCTTCGCGCTTCAGACCGAATATTGAGGCCGTTTTGCAGCGCTGCGTCCCTTCTGCTCAGCCAGTGCCCTCGTCACCCACTGTTCAAGGCAGTCTGGGGGCTGCGTTTTACTGCCCTGGGTCCCAAGCGCGCTGACTGCTGTCGGGGCCCAGTGACGCGTCTGTTCTGACAGACAGGGAATAGGGAAGATGGGTAGAGCTGGAGATCGGTCGGTTCTGCGCTTGAAGTGACATCACAGCTGAGGGAGGGCAGGGGAGCGGCGCTTTTGGCCGTGCCCTGTACAGCGCGTTCCCACGGGGGCATTTGCATCGCATGGCCAAGCAGCAGCTTTCGAGTCAACCAGACCTGGGTCTAAACGTGAGCTCCGCCCCTTCGTGGCGCCGTGACCTTCATGGGGCGTGTGGCACTTCACGCAGAGCATGCTGCATCTCCCCGTCCTCTCTGCGGAATGAGAAGAATCCCCACCTTGCGGAAGAGACTCTGTATGGAGCCCAAAAGAAGCAGAGGAGGAAAAGCAGCTTTAATACAGCCTAGGAAACAATAAGGGAAACCTGGTCATACGGTTAAGGAACTTCAAGGTAACATCCTGGATTTAGATACCTTGAGGATATTATTTGTTTTCCTGGAGTGACGTTTTCTTCCTTGACTCCCTCGACAAGCATTTACTGCCGGCCAGGTGCGGGCGAGCACCGTTCCAGGTACGTGGGGTAGGTGAACAGGTGTGCTGGTGAACGAGGGGCAACAGGGACCCTCCGGCAGGGTGGGGGGAAGCCCCCGTGCATAGCGTTTGCCTCGTATCGCGACGTCCAGATCCGCACCGTGGCCAGTTTCAAACTACCAGTGACAGAGAGCGGGGAGGAGACGCCCGTGGTCAGCACGGAACCCGTTGATCAACAAATCGACAGCCCATCCCTGCCCCCGTGGGCCTTCCTTTCCGACATTGTCCCTGGCGGACAAGACGTGACCCACCGCCTTTCCCTGACCAAATCTCCCCAAAGGCAATTTTCAGAGACCCGGCAACTAAAAACAAGTGAGATGGACTTCAGTCTTCTGATTACCATTTACACTGCTTCGTTTCATTTTCCTCCACGAAGTCTCGAGTAGAACTTCGGCTACCGCTCCGACTAGACTTACGCGTTTAAGGGCCAATGCTCAATAAAAGCAAACACAAATAGAAAAACCCCAGCTCCCCTCAAAGCCACACTTGTCCCGAATTATGGGCGACGTGCTGTCTTTACCGTGGGCGTTGCCTAAAGCAAAGAATGAGGGAGAGCGTTCCTTGCTTTCTCTTTCGGGGGCGCAAGCGTGGCCTCAGCTGGCCCAGCTCAAGGCAAGAGGCGACCCGCAGAGAACTTTCCTTGGTTTTGCTGGTCCTTGAACCCTGGCAGTTAGCGTGCACATCCACGGCATGGCCGCACAGGTGCCACCCCGGGAACGATCTCCCCGGTTTCGGGGGGGGGGGGGTGACAATGTGAGAGAGCAGGAGGCCAAAGCTGGGGGAGTTTTATGGCTCCTGGGGCACAGCTCTATGACTGCACTAAATATTTCCTGGACTGTCTTTTTTAATACGAAGCAGTAAAACCAGGGGAGAAAATGAACAGGACAGAGGCCACACTCCACTTGCAAAACTGGGCCTGGTCCCCTGGGGATGAAGAGTCCAGGCAGCACCTGGGTGGGGTGGTGAGATGCCAAGCACCTGCCCTCGTGCGGGAGCGGCGCTCGCAGGCGGCCTCGTCCGGGGCCTTTCTCACCGAAGGGGCCCGGAGCACGTGGCAGGGTATGTCCCGAAGCGAACATAGCTGGCCCGCCCTTGGACTCAAACTCCCTGGCTCCTTGAATTTGTGATAGACCGTTAGCTGGCTGCAATTCCTCGATGCCACTCACCCTGCTGTGAAGCTCTTTCGCCCCGGTTACCGCGAAGGGCATGCGAAGTCTATGGACGCGCAAATCACCCGGAGAAGAAATGGCCGTGCGGTTGCCCGTTTGATGAGCGAGTGAGCAAAGGGACGCCATGCACCGCGATGAAGTCGTTTCTGCACCAAAGGTCCACAGAGAATCCGGGAGAGCCTCGGGTGCGCTGATGTCCTCACCCCCACATGCTGGGCCGCGTGAATTCAAGAGGCTGGCTCATCCCCTGGACCACATCCAGCCTCGGGCAGGTCTGCACTCTCGGGAAGACCCCGGCGCCGTGGCGGTGGCATTGGACAGCCGGGTCCAAGTCCTGGCCCCTTACTTACTTTCTCTATAACTTTGGGCCCGTCTCTTGCTTTGTCTCCGCTTCTTCCACCGTAAAATGGGGTTGCTGAAAGGGCCTGCGTCGCACAGCCGTCCCAAAGTCGCGACACGGTATTGCGCAAAGCCTCTAACCCACAACGGTGTCCGCACGTAGATGCCATGAACGTTGGCTGCTCTGGGGAGGGAATTTGAGGTGAGCCCGGGGGACTGTTGGTAGCCTTCAAGTGAGCGTTGCGACCACAAGGGTTGTTTGATTCCACGGGACGCACACGTGTGTCTTCCGGAGACGAGGCTATTTCACAGCTCTGTGGCGATACAAGTTAGTTTGTAGGAAAGTGACAGCTAGGCAACTACTTCTGCGTGGAAATGTGTACTGTGTCCCGTGGAAGGACAAATGATCGTCGCCCTCCAGGCCACTTTGGCCAGTTTCTGTCCATCAGGACGTTCACTTCCGAATTCCCAGTCGGCTACAAACGCGTGGCCTTTGAGGTCTCTTCCGAACCGGTCGTAACATCGTACTGCCTCCTTCATTAGTCAGTATATTAAGTACAACGTCACCACGGGTTGATTTTATGTTGTGTGAGAGTCACGATCTCTTTTTTCTGCAGTCCTTTCTTTCATGCCAGCTTCGTCTTCCTCCCCTCCCATCCACCCACCCAGTTCATTCCGAAACTGTCGAGCGATCAGCGTGTATCAGGCACAGCACAAGGCTCCCGCCGAGTAGGAGCTGGAATCTGGTACTTTGAAACCACTAATTGTCTTCTAGTATTTGAGCCGTGACTGTTTTCCCAAGGGTTTGGCACTGACCACATCGTTCAGATACCGGCATGGCCCCTTGGTGTTCTGACAATCAGAAGAGCCTCTTCGCCGTTTCATTTTCAAAAGCTACAAAGCGTTCAGAAGTGCAAAATGCGGTCCGTCATCATAAGCTTCGATTCTGTCCTCAACTCGCATTTCACAGCTGAGCTGAAATTAGGCCAAACTTGCCCTTGCCACCCCAGATCACCAAAATGGGGAGACCGGGGAAGCCTGGGGAGGGGCACCGGCTTGAGGTGAGTCTTTCCACCCGTCCCACGAAACAGCCCTGCTCTCAGGCCGCCTTTATGCTTGGCCGTCATCTAGGAGAAATCAGCTGGTGCGTCAGTTCCCAGACTGAAAGACCCCAGAGTACAGAGGAGGTCGGAGGGCCTCGGATGCAGGCAGCACAGCCTGAGAGAGCCCGCTTTCAGACGTCACCCTGAACGCATCCTGACCTCCCGGGGGACTGTAAATGCTCATGTTGGTGGGGTTACTTGAAATCCAAGGCTGCCATCCCACAACTGCACCAGTAAGGCACCGCCTAAGAAAATAAATACTAGTTCGAGGGCGATTTAATGCAGTTAACTGCAGTGGGTGGGGGCTGGAGGGCAGTAGCTTTTAACAAGTTTTATTTGAAAGACTAACTCGGTGTGGTTGTCACGACAGTTGTGTTTGTGGCTGGGCATGTATTGCTAACAGATGGGCTCCTGGCACCCTTTTCTAATGCATTCAGACGCCACCGGAGGGGTAACCAGGCTCAGGGATCCCCGCATTAACCTTACACAAACCGTTGTCCCCCCGTGTCCATAAACAGAACATTTTAGGATGCTTCTGGTCAAGACAGAAATATTCAGCCACTCTTCCCTTTTCCACCTCTGTTCACCCTCTGAGAATTCATAAAAACAAACAAACAAAAAACCTTTTGCAGAGAATCACTGCCTTAAAAAAAAAAAAGACAAAAAAGAACAGGGAAAATTTTTCAAAAAACCCCATCTGCAAATACCCTCTCCAGCCGTCAAGTCACCTGCCTGCCGTATTAGGATCTCCATGAAAGGACACTAAGGCTAGAGAACGCCTGCGGTCGCAATGTGGCTTTTAGGGACACCAGTGTCAGACGGGCGCTTAACAGCCTACCCTTGGTTGGGATAGATCAGTTTTAGAGAACTGCTGTGTGCTTTCAAAGCCAAAGGAAACCAAAAGGCCCTACAGAAAGCAGCTCAGTATATCATCTCTAGGCACCAAGCTTGCCTTTAAGGAAGCAAAACTTCTTGAACTTTTGGGGTATTTTAAAAACAGAACATCATGACACATGCAGACATACACCCAAACAGCACCAGCCAGCCAGCCTTGGAAATAGAGGAGGGAACACCCGGGAACGCAGTTCTGGGAACTCCGGGTACAACCACATGCAAATCATTTCACAGCAGCTCAGGCTGAGTTCCCAGAGCAAGTGCTTTCCATTTCGGTGGCGGCTACCTTCACAGGTAACTGACCACACGCCTCTCTGCCTGGACCATCGCCTCCGGGGCGGATCCTCCTTACTGCTCTGTGATCACAAAAGGAAAAACCTTTTCCTTTTCACGGAACACTGGGTGTACGTTTTCAACGAATCTCCCTGGGCTGATAATAATCACTCCTTTTTTTTTTTTTCTTTTCCTTTTTAGAGAGCCTTGTGCAATTTGTAGAATGACAATACAAACCGTTGGAGCAAATGACTTTTCAAATGATTCACAAGTACTCCACCTATGTTTGCAGAGCCCAAATAGCTGCTCCCAAAGAATTCGATGAATTTAACCGTTTCTCAGATGAAGCTTGTAAAGCATTTCTCCTTCGGCACAGACAGATGACGTCCTGAGCCAGCTAACCTGCAAATAATGAGATTTCCCGAGAAATCTATCAGTGAGGGTTGTTTTTTACATCAATCACAAAAGAAAAATTATTGTAGCAAAAAGAGCGGGGGGAGAGGATCAATTACTCTAACGCCACATATGGTTTAAAGTATTTTTAAATATTCGCCAACAAAAATAAAGACCGGGTTATGACAAATGAACATCTTACCAATGTCCTCTGTGCGTGGTAATTTACCTGCTCCCACATGCTACCTTTTCATGATGCTCCTGATTGTAGAACACGAGACACAGGATGAGGGCCAAGTGGAAGGTGACAGACAGACCTGGGGTCTCTCCCTCCAGGAAAGACAGGAGAAATGTTGAGGCCTAAATCGATTTAGGCTTTTTAAGTCGGCTTAATATACAGCATCTCTGGGGAACCCCGGCTGGGGATTAAGAGGAATGAGGTCAGGTACACGTGCTCCTGGCTCCACTCCTATAAGGGTCACCCGTGGTGGCCCATTCCCAAGACTGAGTCACTCCTCTCACTACACGCTTCTCCCCCACCTCCCTTTGTCTCTGCTGTTAATAATAGCCCTGCAGTTTCTGGAACCATGTACTTCTCAACCCGGCATGGTTCCCGACACCCTGCCTATGATTTGTAAAGATCATTTTATTAAACACCCTTCAAATCATCTTAACTTGAACGTTCCCCTACTTCCTGCAGGGACCCTGACTTAGGCACAACCGTATTTAACCCTGATTCTTGACCTGGGCCCCATAGACGCCCCTAGGGATCCATTGGTAGGAGTCTTTTTCAATATAATAGATGTCCTTGGTAATCCTCTGTAACTTATTTTATGTATTTAAAAGCGTTGTTCTTTGAAACGGTCCTTAGGCTTTACAGGATTGACAAAGAAGTCTATGGAATTAAAAAAAGGGGGGGGGGAGGAGGGGCTACAAAGTGAAGGGACAACTACCTTGTTCTCTAAGCAGCTCTATACTGACAGCAGTTCGGAATGGAATTCACAGGAAACTACAGGGAGGGAACAGAAGTTTCCTCTCCTTGACATTGCCATCTTCTCGGTTTGCCTCTCAGTCACCCCCATCCCACCCCAAGATGAGGTTTTCAAGCAGGTTGAAGAGACGAAGACGCGAGGATTGTTCTCCCAGCTATCGTGAAAAGCAGAGAAGTCCGTTCTACTTCCCTTGAAAGAGGGCCTAGCCCTCTGTCTGTACTTAAATCTGTCTCCCTTCCCCCTCCCCCTCCTCCTTGCTTCCTCCTCCTACTTCCCCCCTCCTCCCTCCTTCCCCCTCCTCCTTCCTTCCCCCCTCCTTCCTTCCTCCTCCTTCCTCCTTCCCCCTCTTCCCTCCCCCTCCTTCTTAACCCCCAATCTTTCTCCTCCTCCTCCTCCTCCTTCCCCCTCTCCCCTCCCCCCTCCCGCTCCTCCCTCCTCCCTCCCTTTCCTTCTTCCCCTCCATTCTTCTTCTTCTTCTTCTTCTTCTTCTTCTTCTTCCTTCTTCTTCTCTCTCTCTCTCTCTCTCTCTCTCTCTGTCTGTCTCTCCCTCTCTGTCTCAGGAGTGGGCACACATGTGTATTTAGACAAAGATGAACAAAGCCTGGGCTGAACCTTTCCCACAAGGAAACAAGAAGCCTGGCTAGTCTTCAGTTAAAATCTGCACTTACTCATGACCTACTTGATTCTGTTCGTCCAAGGAGCCTAGATACTTCAGGCGGTGTGGATCTCCTCCTTGGAGAGGCCCAGCCTCTCTCCCTGCTTTTTCAAAGTTCTCTTCCCTAATGTGGCTGAGGAGGATGAGGAAGATAGGCCTGGGAAGCAATACCCCGGTTTCCCAAATCCCTCCTCAGCTAGGAAGGATCTTAACAAGTCTTCTAAGCCATTTGCATTTTTCCATGAAGGCCAAACTGTCATGCTCACTGCTCTCCTCTGGCTTTTCTCACGGGGAAGTCTACACTGGCCTTTCCATGCACTGGCTTAGAAGAAGGGGAGATGAGGCTGGGTCCTGGGGTGGCTGCGGACAGATGAGCACGTGTTCACTGTTCTTGTTCATTCAGAGTGACTGCTAAAGACAGCACTCCATGGAATTGTACCGGGTCGGCGAGGATTTACAATGTTGCTGGGCAGCAGAAGCCATTGCTAATATGAAAGATGGAATGTCTGTGCTTTCTTCTCTGTACAGGGACCTGGTCAGATGGGTGTCTGATTAAAGGAAGTGTTCAGTGTCTCAGGCGCCTGGGCGGCTCTGTCGGTTGAGCGTCCGACTTCGGCTCAGGTCATGATCTCACGGTTCATGAGTTCGAGCCCCGAGTCGGGCTCTGTGCTGACAGCCCGGGAACCTGGAGCTGGCCTCAGATTCTGCGTCTCCTTCTCTCTCTGCCCCACCCCACTTGTGCTCTCTGTCTCTCAAAAATGAATAAATGATAAAAAAAATTTTTAAAGGAAGTGTTCAATATCTCAGCGCTTTCTTGTCAAATATCACTAACATTTTATACTCCTGATTTTCACCTTTATAAGCATCTAGTTCAGGATGGTTTCCTTCTATATGGTTAATAATTGATCATTAAATTGATCAAGTAATTAGCACCAGATAGGAAGATGAGCTAAAATTGACAGCACATAAATATAATTGGAAATCAGAGCAAGAGTTTTCACTGACAAGCCACCTTTGATGTGGAAACAAAGTAATACCTCAAGTGTCAGAACAAGATTGTGCAGAGCTGTGAGCAAAGTCAGCTCTTGTCTTTTTCGTAGAAACCAAAGAACAAGAGGAGTAATATACAGGGTGATGACCTGTCCATTACAGAGCAGTGTACGACTAAAATCGGAATTTATGGCTACCGTGGGTTTTAAGGAAAAAAATATCCGAAAAGTACCAAAGATCCAGGTGAATTGCATGCAATCTACAATTAACCCAAAGGCCATAGAAAGACTAAGCATACAACATACAGGACAGGATAAGGGTAAATTTGACAGTTGAAGACCAACCAGGAGGAGGAAGAGAAGATATCTAACTGTGTCAAAATATGAAACACCCCAGAGAGCACAGAAAGAATCCCACAACCCAGTATTTGCAGACTTAGTCTGCACAAAGCAAGCAAGCAAATTTAATTTGCACGCACACACACACACACACACACACACAAACCCTACTCTTCCTCCTTATCTTTTGCTTACATAGTGCTAACGTAGTTGTTAAAGGTTGAGGATTTTCTAAGAACTCACTGCCAATTATAAGAAGTTTTGTGGAAAATGTCCCCTCCTAGTTGGGAAGGAAAGACTATAATTGAGCCCATATTTTACTACGGTTGTTATTAAAAGAAACAGGTTTCCAGCCTGATAAACGAGTGCTCCCATCATCGTGCCTTGGAGACTTCTTTTTGAAATAGGAGTTTGTGACTTTGAAATAGGAGTTGGTGAGGAAAGGACCCTATGGGAGTCTCTGTGTCTCCTTTCTGTGACCGGAAGACAGCACAAACCTGCACGGTTGGCATTTTCTTTGTGTTTCTATCACCCATCCACCCTCTAAATGACAACGAGGCCACATAGTAACTATTTTAGCCTGGGTAACTAACTAACCTCTCGGTACAGCTCAAATCTATAAAAGCAAAGCAAAGCAAAACCAATCCAAAACCCAAAACCAAAAACAAACTGCCTATTACAAAGTGCATAATCCTAGATAAATTTTGACTTGCCTGCTTTAGTTTGCTGGACACCTATGCCCTGGTGTCATCTAAACTTGTTTGGGTTAGAAGCTAACAAAACCTCTTCAAGGGACACCTGGGTGGCTCCTTCGGTTGAGCGTCTGACTTCAGCTCAGGTCATGATCTCACAGTTTGTGGGTTCGAGCCCCGTGTCGGGCTCTGTGCTGACGGCTTGGAGCCCAGAACCTGCTTCGGATTCTGTGTCTCCCTCTCTCTCTGCCCCTCCCCACTCGTGCTGTGTCTCTCTCTCTCTCTCAAAAATAAATAAAAGTTCTCAAAAAAAATTGTTTAATAACAAAACAAAACAAAAACTCTTCAGGCTTCTTGCCTGAGGCATTCTTAGGCAATCATTAGAGCTGGGGTGACAACCAATTCCTTTAACCCTGGGTATGGGTTCTTACGCCATTCCCTCCTCATTTGAGATACCCACCATTGAGATACCCATCCCTGGTCCTCTCTAATAATGTGGAATATATATATATATATATATATATAGTCCTTGGCAATGCCCATCTCTCTGAAAAGCTGACTGCTGAATTGAAGAAACAAATTAAAACAAACAAACAAACAATGGGAATGCAAACTGGTGCAGCCACTCTGGAAAACAGTATGGAGGTTCCTTAAATAACTAAAAATAGAACTACCCTACGACCCAGCAATCGCACTGTTAGGTATTTATCCAAGGGATACAGGTGTGCTGTTTCGAAGGGGCACATGCACCCCATGTTTATAGCAGCACTATCCACAATAGCCAAAGCATGGAAAGAGCCCAAATGTCCATCGATTGATGAATGGATAAAGAAGATGTGGCATATATATACAATGGAGTATTACTCGGCGATCAAAAACAATGACATCTTGCCATTTGCAACTACATGGATGGAACCGGAGGGTATTATGCAAAGTGAAATTAGTCAGAGAAAGACGAAAATCATATGACTTCACTCATATGAGAACTTTAAGAGACAAAACAGACGAACATAAGGGAAGGGAACCAAAAATAGTATAAAAACAGGGAGGGGGACAAAACAGAAGAGACTCATAAATACGGAGAACAAACCGAGGGTTACGGGAGGGGTTGTGGGAGGGCAGATGGGCTAAACGGGTAAGGGGCATTAAGGAATCTACTCCTGAAATCATTGTTGCACTATATGCTAACTAATTTGGATGTAAACTTAAAAAAAAAAAAAAAATAAAACAAGTTAAAAAACAAAACAAAACAACAAAAAAAAAACAAATGCAGTAGAGTAATGGCTTTTAATCCCCTGACTGCATATTTGAATCTCCCAGGGGCACTTTGAAAAGCATGCAGTGAGCAAGTTCAACTTCAAATTTACAAATTTAGAATCTGTAGTCATAAGAGCTCTCCCAGTGCCGTCAATGTGCAGGCACATGGGGACTGACCACGAAGGCGTGTAATCCGTGCGGAAGACGGGTAATTAGGCCAATAAAAACTTTGCCTACTGGATGCCATTCAAAATACAGTTGCAAATTTGGGGAAGGTGTCTGAACTATTAAGAGCCTGTTGTCAACTCCATTGTTTAATAACTCAAGTATTTTCTTTTGTTAATGTTTACTTGAACAATCATCGAAGTGATCGATGCAATTCAGTGGTTCAATTTATGTGGTTGATTCTGGTCCCTCTCAATCTGGTATTTACTGAATATCTAATTCATGAAGAGGCCTTCTGTACAGAACCATGACTTGATGTCTACGATGCCAGCTTCCCACTGGACTGCAGAATCAGTACATCCAACGTCACTCACTGACAAGAAGCTAAGGTAAATGTTACACAATTACACTTACACAGAGTTCTTCATAGACCTGTTTGGTATGTGTTGCAAATGTTTAAAAAATTTCTCTATTTGTATGTGTATATAAGATACTTTCCCCAAGCAAGGATTCGTTTTGTGTCAATTTTCTAAAGCCATTTAAAACATCGTTTCTATCATATTTAATGGAAATAATTACATTTGCACAGAAGAGATTTCAAAAAACAACACAGTGAAATATCCTACTAATAAAAAGCCTGAATCCATATCTAAAATCAATCTGAAAAGTTACTGAAGAGTTGAACCCACAACAAGCTTTACATCAGGGCAACGCAAACCACTTATGTATTTTCATATCAGACATACTTATTCTTAGAAATGCACTTAGTTCTTTTTCTTCTTGTTTCAGCTTTCTAGAAGGCTTTCATGTCCCCTCTTTCTGTAGACTGTTCGGGAGCCTGATTAGTCTCTCCAAACGACTACATTAAGGTATTTTTCTTAAAAGACCACCTCTTTCAGGCACATGCATATATGAATATGAATATATAAATGCTTTTAGCATTATACATATGACTTTAGCTATATATATGTAAAGTTCTTAGATTTATGGAATTTTTAAATATCTATATAGCATACAATTTTTAAATAAGCCATTGTCAGCCTAATTCTCCCCACTAATTATGGGCAGAGAAATGCTTGTACTCTCAGGAACATATCCAGAACATAATCCAGACCTGGGAATTATTGGTTTTTTTTTTTCCATCTTCAAAGATATGAATTTTTATGAGCGTTCTCAGCAAAGAAAAATTAGAAATACAGTCTCAGCCAACCCTTCCATATTGTGGCTCCTGTAACATACAAGATCTAACTTAAACCAACAAAGATTTTACTCTGATAATGGAAATGCCTGCAGAACCTTAATTCATGGGTTCATTAATGCTCCCTGGTGGACATCAGCTTCAATTAGGTATCTGGCTGAAATGGGATAGGGAGGTGTAGGTACGAAACGCCCAGGCGCAAAGACTTTAGCAAGTCAGAAAACGCTTTTAGAAAGAAAACGTACATGAAAACACCTTCATGGAAACTTCTTTTAATTTCAAACAATGAACAAAATAGTCATCTTGTATAAAAACATGTGAATAACCAATCAACTTGATAGACACTAGATGAGTTCCCCTTAAAATCTATTCCTTTTGGTACCACTTACAGATCAAAGGTGATCCAAAAATGGACTCTGTTTTATATGTATTTTTATTTAAAGTAAGTGTTTAAACTGTACCTTTCAGACCAACAGGCAGTAACCCAATATCTACTGCTCTTGGGAGAACAGAGATATTTTGATGCTTACAGCAGCTTTTACCCCTATTTTAAGAGACTACAGTGTGTCCAATAAATGTGTGCTCTATGTAATGCATTCCTTGACACATACTACATACTAGGAGGGTTAACAATGCAGTCTGTCAAGTAGGATAAAATAATTTCGCATGATTTTATCCAGAGAGAAATACAAATGTATCAAATTGCTTTTTAGAGAAATGAAAGAACAAAATCAAATAAACATGGCTGTACGTCCTCAATATTCCCAAACGCCTTAAAAGAGCCTTCTTGGAAAACACGTCTCGAGCTCACAGGGTCAGGATTCAAGAGTTGCTGGACCCCTCAGCCCCATTCAGGTGAGTAATTAGCCCATTTGAAAAAGCAAAGTGGCGGAAAGAAGGATCCCCTCCGCCTGGAGCTTGCTAGCGAACGGCTGAAATTTCCCCATCTCTGCAGACTCCTTTCTCTAAAGGTCAGTAATCAGACTGCTGGCTGTGAACGCAGACTGAGGAAGTGTCGAGCACTGAGGAACAAGCTAGAATTTGCAGACACATACTCCCACCCGGATCACTTTACCAAATACAGCTGACAAACATCTCAGCTCTGCCCCTACTTTTTTCTAGCCCTTTACTTTTGGTTTGGCTTTTCAAGACAAAGGGCAACCAGCTACGTTCTTGGATTTTCTGGCGCTCTTTTGGACCGAATACCTGTAAGGAAATGAATAAGCATTTTATGCTTCTCTGAAAGGTTTTCACTGACACTCTTTGCGCCTCCCCTGATGGGCACATCTGCACACACACACACACACACACACAGGATTTGCTTGTCTCTGCTCCCATGGAAGTAACTCGAATCAATATGCAGTCCTGGTCCATCTCCTGTGTTGGCTGTTCAGGCTCCGTGTTCCCGTGCACCACCGCTCCTGGCCATTTTCCTCGTCTCTTCCATTCCCTCCGACAGCTGGGCAGACGTCCAAGATCTTTGCCATTTTCGTGGCTCAAGGAGTGTACCAGATAGTGTTCAGACGAGAGGGATGACCTCACAAGGAATTTATTTTTCCTTCTGGGTCTAACTTTTGTGAGTTGGACACAGGGCTGGTGTATTTTCTGATTCAAGCCAATGGAAATCAAGCGACTAGACCAGAGGTAAAGGAGCTGACAGCTGTCTGTAGCTCCAGAGAACCTGTTCGAGGGAAAAGAAGAAGTTTAAAGTGGAATAGGTCTCCACCTGAAAATGTGACATGATTTCTACTCTGCATACCCCCACTGAACATGCTAACACAACACGTAAAACCTTAAACGCACCAAAGTCAATAAACTCAAAGTTATGGTTTTCACAGCAACCATAACTCATGTGTCAGTAGCATTTTCCATTCCTGCAATAGGCGTTAAGTTGACCAGTCCAATGCAAATGCACAGCATAGCCAACTGAGCTACTGAGTTCCCTGACTTTTCTTGACATCTAGCCGTCAGACCCATCATTAGACTCTGTGTAAACGGCGCTTGTCAAGTTACTGGCCAAAAACCTCCTCCGTTCGTATTACTTTGACTGAAAAGAAGCACAAGCTCACCAGGTTAACCTCTCCTGGGTAATCCGGGGACTCGATGATTCTACATGCCCGTTAGCTCAGAATTCCCCAACTCGCATACCCACGTGGCTTCAAACCCCCGCGTGTGGTTTGAGTTTTATGTCTCAGTAAACATGTGGAAAAGCTGAAGTTCAAGTGGCATGTTAGGATATTTGAGGTAGTTAAGTTGACTTGTTTATAGATCTTTGAAGTTTTATGGACTTCCCAAGTATCATCTCGGGCACTGAATTGAGTTTCACCAGGAACATTGGATATCAGTATTAGGCAAGTTCACAGTTTGTAGCCTGATACTTTAACTGCTTAGTAAATATTATAGTCTTTTTTTTTTTATCAGTAGTGAGTTGGTAACTGATAACATTTTCAATGAGCTCTGACGTTTCTTTATAAAAGTACACAATCTCAAACCTAGATATTGAGTTCTGCCCGACGGCAGTAAAGAGGTAGCACGATTTCCACTGAATATCGCTTTTGTTTTTCCCTCATGAAGTAGCTACAAAGTTATAAACTAACTTTGGAATTCCTGGCTATATCCCAGGCCCATTTTACAGGTGGGTTGGCTAAGATGGCAAGAGGAATGATCCCAATGTGAGGGATCCTGGCAGGCGCACAGCCGGCCCATATGGCTTCTCTGAACGGAGCAGAAAAGACACCCCTCCAACGAACCAAGTAGAAAAAAAAGTGTCCCCGTTGGGTATTCCTTTTTAAAAAAATTTTTTTTAACGTTTTTTTTTTATTTTTGAGAGAGAGACAGAGTACGGACGGCGGAGGGGCAGAGAGAGGTGGAGACACAGACTCCGAAGCAGGCTCCAGGCTCTGAGCCGTCCACACAGAGCCCGACATGGGCCTCGAACTCGTGAACCGTGAGATCCTGACCTGAGCCAGAGTCAGACACGTAACCACCCCATCCGTTGGATATTCCAATTTAAGACACTCCTCCCTGATGACGCTGCCTCTTGCCATGGTGCAAGGCTAGGTAAGTGCAGCCGGTAAACCTTGGAGTGATTCCCAAAAGTCAGGCACTTTTGCACAGGGCATTACCTGAACAGCCAAATACGGTGACACTGGTGATAGGAAATCCGTTCTGGCCAGGCTACACAGGTGTTATCATATAGCTCGAAGTTGGGAACCAATCATGTCTGGGGATCAACTTGTTCTACAGCTTATGACTACATCACCTGGAGAACATCGCCTTATCTCTCCAGGACTCGGTCCCCTCGATTTGTAAAATTGACATCGTGATATCACCTCGCAGTTAGAAATGAATATGTGAAAACCCCTTAGCCCGTATTGTGTTCAATTCTCTGCAGTCTCCCGGCACGGTCCCGGTGTAGGAGTCAGGGAGCTGAGGTTCTAACTCTCACTGTAGTCCTAACAAATGTGTGACCTTAAAAATTGTTTTAGTATACTTTAATTCCTTAACCTTAACCTCATGGGAATATTGAAATAAGGGTAAGTGACAATGCTTGCAAAATAATTTCTTCTATACGACCGCGCTGTCTTTGAAAGTAATTACGTATATCTGAAGTCCTAAGGTGAGAAAAACAATAAATAGGATTACAAAATGGGTTTACTCAACGAAAGCGGGAAACAACCAGGGAAGATGATGATGGTAATTGCTCAAAAAGGAATAGTCTAGCTCATGTAGGCCAGGGTAGTGGTTTCTCAAGACAAAAATAACACTGCTCAGGCAATTCACTGCCGTTAGCTGGCTGCTTTTCATGTCTATTCCACTACACTGGAGAGAAAGTTCTCACTAAAATAGCTGATAAGTATCGCTGACATCCTAGGTGTGTTTTCTGCTTGGCTCTGTAAGGATTTTCCCAGAATTCTCTCGTGGATGCTATAAAGCATTCCCGATGAAAACTACAAGATCGCAGGGCGCCTGGGTGGCTCCGTCGGTTAAGCATCCGACTTCAGCTCAGGTCATGATCTCACAGTCTGTGAGTTCGAGCCCCGCGTCGGGCCCTGGGCTGACAGCTCGGAGCCTGAAGCTTGCTTCGGATTCTGTGTCTCCCTCTCTCTCTGCCCTTCCCCTGCTCATGCTCTGTCTCTCTCGGTCTCAAAAATAAATAAAAACATTAAAAAAAAAGAAAACAAAAAAGAAAACAAGATCGCAAAGGGTCTCACATGCAGTGAAGAATGTTCTAGAAACATGGCCACGATCCTTGGTTGGGATACACATTTTACAGCTGGCGTCTTGATTTGAGAGTAGGAATAGTCAAGGGTCTCCAAAATTTCTGACTTACAAGAAAGGAGAATAAAACAGGCCTAAAATTCCCCTTCTTTCCTGTTATGATTTCATAGGAACTTCAAAAGAGAGAGAGAGATGGCTTTTGTTCGTGACCCCCTCCCCCGATCCATTCCACAGGCTGGAGACGGTGCTACTTATTTTAGGCCTCTCCAATCAATAACAATTATACAAAACACCTTCTCCTGTTTTCTCCTCCACCTTGAGATAGAAGAAGACAGATTAGAAATGGGATAAGAGTGGCTGACTTCAGAGACAAGACAGGGTCACCGAAGCAACCCGAGCGTCTTATGCAATGTCAGCACGTTCACAGAGCAATATATACACCCTGTGCCTATCTCTGGGGGCCCAGACGAGCGATAAAGTCCCAATGCCACCTTCTCTGCTCCTCCCAGCCCTGAGGGGTTCAAAGGTCAGAAATCTGTAGCTGCCTTGCTGATAAAGTCGGCCAGCTTATTAATTTAAAATGTCACTAAAAATAAATGGGATTCTTTTCTATATGTCACCCTCCGCATGAGGTTTATATCACTAAAATATTTCAGCATTTTACTGCCTGGCTTTGGAACATGTTTCATGTTTGGAACTTAATTTTTTTTTTTTTTTTTTTTTTTTTGCCTTCAACAAACTTTTGACTACTCAGATATGTCTGGCAGAGCACTAAGTATTAGGGAAGGAGACACTAATAAGGATTATGATTGTTACACAGTCACGCTCTGAGGGCTACAGGTACAAAGAGAAAGAACTTTTAAAAAACAGCTCTGTTCTCAGATGTTCACAGCATTGCTACGGAACGTAAAACGTATAAACACAATCCTCTATGCTAAGGCCTATAATAAAGGCAGAAGAGCAGAGTTTTGTGTGAGTCCCACAGTAGAAAACAGTAAACTCCCGAGGGGTTCAGGCAGGACGCTACATTAGAAGTGACATGTGACTATGTTCATTTGTAGGTACAGAAAAGGAATTGTTGCGATGTTCTCATGTATTACAGAAACATGTATTTGGTCTTTCAGATGATTCAGATGTATGTCTCACCTGTATTTGGTCTTCATGGTACCTGGCAAACAGCTCCCCAAACCCTTGGAAGTTTCTAAGGGTTGACAGTGACAAAGGTGTCTCTCGTTATAAGGTGACTTTTGTCCCCCATCTAAGGATGGAGGCAGATTGCCAGGAGGATCGACCGAGTGATTACGGGGTTGGAATTTTCAGTCCCATCCCCTCAACCTCGAGGAAGGGGAGAGGGCAGGTAGGTTGAATAAATCACCAACGGCCAATAATTTAACCCATCGAGACTGTGTAATGAAGCCTCCATAAAAACCCAAGAGGTCAGGCTTCAGAGAACTTTCATGCTGGCGAACACCCAGGCCCTTCCCCACGCCGTGCCCTGCACAGCTCTTCGATCAGGCTGTTCCTGAGTTATATCCTTTTATAAAAACAGGCAATGTGGTAAGTAAAATGTCTCTCTGAGTTCTGTGAGCTGCTCTTAGCAAATGAACCAAACCTGAGGAGGGGGTCATGGGAACTTCTGATTCACAGCCAACAGGTAACGGCCCGGATTTGCGGCTGGTGTCTGAAGTCCACGGAGGGGCATCGTGGCTAGCTCCAAAGGACAGCTGATTGGTCAGAAGTGTAGACTGCCAACCTGAAACAAGAGGTAAACTGAAGCAAAATCAAGTCACCAAAAGTTGACTCTCTTCAGGAATGGCAGTGGACTTGCAATAGGAGAACCATGTCCTGGGCAAGCCGCAGGCAGATCCTCTCAGGGTTTGGGGTGCATTGTATTTATGGGCAAAGAGACCACAGAGGGAGACGGCCAGCCCAATTCCAAGCAGTAAGCTCATTGGCTGGCGGATGGGGGGGGAATTCTTGGCAGATGTTCATTGGTCAAGAGATACGTCTTGATCTATCGTTCAGGCACTTAGGAAAAATCAGTGTCTCCCTTCTTCAGGTCGGTTCTTCTGAGGGTGCAGGCACGATACTCTCCACTCATGTCCTCTGGCTCCCTTTCAGATTGGCGGGCTTGTGAGTGGCATCTGAAAGAGGCATGGGGCTGTCTGATGGGACTCTGCCCCCAACGTGGGGAATCTGATGCTGTCTCCAGGTAGCTAGTGTCAGAATTGAATTGAATTGTAGGACACCCCGCTGAGGTCACAGAGAATTGCTTCTTGTGGGGAAAAACTCACACGCATTTGGTGACCAGAGCGTGAGAAGTCAAAGCATTCTTCTGCGAGTCGCGCGGGAGACTCACGGGTGAAAAACACAACAGGGAAGAACAGGGTTTTTTTCCTACTCAGGAAAGAAAAGGCTGAGGTTTCTTCTGTACAATGACACACCGTGACCACGTGGGTTCCCCCCACCCAGGTATTGGAAGGCTGGTTCAACATTCAAGAAACAAGAATTGATTCAACAATTAATTAACATAATGGACGACTAAAGAAGAAAAATCGTGTGACTGTATAGATAGGTGCAGAAAAATCATTTGATGAAATCAAACCTGACGGTGATTCGTGACAAAATTTCTCAGCAAACTAGGAATAAAGAGTGACTTCCCCAACTTGCTCAAGAGCAGTTACAAAAGACTCAGCTGACCCAACATCATACTTAGTTGTGAAAAAATATGAATGTTTTGCCCTTCAAAACAGGAATAAGGCAAAGACGCCCCCTCTCTCCACTCTTGTTCAACATAGTACCTGGCGCCTGGGTGGCCCCGTCGGTTAAGCGTCCGACTTCGGCTCGGGTCATGATGTCACCGGTCCGTGAGTTGGAGCCCCGCGTCGGGCTCTGGGCTGCAGCTCGGAGCCGGGAGCCCGCTTTGGATTCTGTGTCCCCCTCTCTCTCTGCCTCTCCCCTGCTCGTGCTCTGTCTCTCTCTCTCAGAAGCAAATAAACATTAAAAAATTAAAAAACAACAACAACAACATTGTACTGGAAATCCTAGCTGATGCAGTAATACAAACAAAAGGAAATAAGAGGTATACAGATTGAGAAAGAAGAATTAAATCTTCCTTTGGCCACAGAAGAGATGACTGTCTATGTACAAAATCACAAAGATCTGACAAAAAATAAAGAAATAGCTCCTAGATTTTAGCAGGGTCATAGGATACAAGGCCAACATACAAAAGCACATTGTTTTCCATACCCCAGAGATAAACAGTTGGAATTTGAAATGAAAAACACAGTATCAAACAAAACAAACAAACAAACAAACAAACAAACAACAACAACAACAAAAACACCCTGAAATGCTTAGCTATCCATCTAACAAAATACACCCAGGATCTAGATGCGGACAACTACAGAAGTCTGATGCAAGAAATTAAAGAAGTTCTAAATAAAGAGATAGTCGATGTACGCATATAGGAAAACTCAAGGTCGTCAAAGTGCCGTTCTTCCCAACTCAAGCTATCAATGCAATGCAACCCCCCTCAAAATATCAGCAAGCTATTTTGTGGAAAGTAACAAAGGGACTCTAAGTTTTACAGGCAAGGCAAAAACCCAGGGTAGCAAACAAAATCCCGAAGACGAACAAAGTTGAGGATTGATGCTACCCTTAGTAGGACTACCGTAGGAGGACTACCCTTATCAAGACTTAGTATAAAGCTATAATAAGCAAGACCAAGTGGCACTGGCGATAGAATAGATATAGCTCCCTTCACAAAGGAGCAAAGACAGGTCAATGGCAAAAGATTGTCTTCTCAGTAAACAGTGTTGAAACAATTGGACATTCACATGTGACAAAATGTATATCTACGCACAGACCGGTTCCTTGAACCAAAACTAACTTAAGATGGATCATACACTTAAAGGTAAAATGCAAAACAACAAAACTGCTAGAAGATGGCATAAGGAGAAAAATCTAGGTGATCTGGGATCTAGCAGTGAGCTTTTAGAGACTCTAAAAGCACGACGCATGATAGGAAAACATAGACAACCTAGACTATTAAAATTAAAGCCTTCTCGGCGCACCCGGGTGGCTCAGTTGGTTGAATGTCTGACTTGTGCTCAGGTCATGATCTCACACCTCATGGGTCTGAGCCCCGCATCAGGCTCTGGGCCGACAGCTCCGAGCCTGGAGCCTGCTTCCGATTCTGTGTCTCCTTCTCTCTCTGCCCCTTCCCTGCTCGTGTTCTGTCTCTCTCTTTCTCTCTCAAAAATGAATAAACATTAAAAAAAAATTAAAGACTTCTCTGCAAGAGACGCTGCTAAGAGAATAAAACGAAAAGCCACAGACAGGGGGAAGATATTTGAAAAACATGTACCTGTAAAAAATTTGTGTCCAAAACACAGTCTTAAGATCTGACTAGAAGAAAAAAAACAAACCCATTAAAGATTGGGCAAAAGATTGGACCCACCACCTCAACAGAAAAGACAGGTGAATGTCACATAGGCACATGGGAAGATGCTCCACGGCATTTGCCAGCAGAGAACTGTGAATTGAAACAATAATGAAACAGCACTACGCACCCACCAGAATGGCTAAGATGCCAAAAAATTGACACTCTCGGATGCTGGCGGGGGAGCAGGGCCACAGGAGCTCCTACTCACTGCGGGTGGGAATGTGCCTCCCACCACTTTGGAAGACAACCTTTCCATCACTTACAAAGCTTAAGCTAGTCATAGTATACCATGAAGCATCTGTTTGGATAAACAAATGGTAGTACATCTGTCCGATGGACCATTATTCACCGATAAGAGGAAAAGGGCTATCAAGCCACAAGAAGACATGAAGGAACCTTCCCTGCATTTGCGAGTGAAAGAAGGCAGGCTTGAAAGATCATCTGTAGTGTGTGATTCCAGTTATATAACGTCCTGAGAGGAGGCAGGACTGTAGAAAGAGTGAAGAGGTCAGGGAGTATAAAGAGAGTGGGGAGGGAGGGATAAGAGAAGCGCAGGGTGTTTTTAGGAAAGTGAACTGTTCTGTATGATACCATCATGGTGGACATACGACATTAGGCAGCTGTCCAAACCTGCAGAACTTTACAACACAAGGAGTGAACCTTAATGTAGGCAAGTCTAAAAGTCACCTAGGAGGTTGGGGGATTCAGGAAAAGACTGGAGACTGACAAGAGAACCTAGCTATATTGCAGACGTAGGAAATAATCTCAGGGAAGGCAACAGGAAATGGCGCCGATCCAAATGACTCTGGAAACAAATGGTAGGACTGAGGGCAGAAGGAGCTGCATGTATTAACATAAATACATGCATTTCTTTGCTCTGTCTGCTGAGATTGATGAAAAGAAATGCCACCCTAGTAGCGACAAGCATACCTAGCACCCAAATCCTGGTTTCTATGATCATTTTTTAATATATATATATATATATATATATATATATATATATATGGGTCCTTAGAGAAATGGCTGATTCTAGGACTGGGGCACGAAGTACACAAAGTAAGCCTGAGGCATCTTAGAGTGCCAGAAAGTAAGTGCTGAAAAACATAAAAAAAAAAAGAATCCGCAGCGATGGAGGTATATCAAAAGGGCATAGGAGCCACGGTAGGAGTTCCTAATGACCACAGCTAGAACAACTTAACACACAAAATAAATAAATTAGTACTGAATCACAACCCAAGGAATAACATAAATGTCCTTCCGTCCAGAGTGATATAAGTAAATGAATGAAAGAATTAATAAATGAGGATGAGACACATCTCCGGGGCAGAAGGACTCCAAATAAATTATGTAACTCCTCCACTCAAAAAGAGGATAAGTCTAACCTCCTACCCTCTGCCAGGGTATGCAGTGCATAGCCACTTCTTTCCAAAGAGTACAGTACAGGAAGGGGAAATAAAAGAGTGACTTTTATTTATTGTATATAACAGTGGAGAAGCCCGACAAACACTACTGCAACCAGATGGTCAAGGTCAATATTAACTCTCCTACATCGTGCTGACAGTGCGGACTCTTGATACGATACGATGGCAATGGCTCCTTATCCCTCTGATCTTCCTCCTAAAAACACAGAGCCGTAGTCTAAACATGAGAAAAATATCAAACAAATTCCAGTAGGGGGGATATCCTATAATATACTGACCATTACTTCTCAAAACTGTCAAGGTCCTTAAAAACAAAGAAAGTCTGAGGAACGTGACAAATAAGCGGAGCTTAAGGAAACATCATAACTAAATGCTTTGTAGTATTCTGGTGAGATCGTGAAACAGAAAAAGGATATGAGATAAAATCTGAAATCCAAATAAACCTCGGACTTCAATTAATAAGAATATACGTCATCATGGTATATTATACAAATATTGCTTTTTTAATTTTTTTTAATGTTTATTTATTTTTGAGACAGAGAGAGACAGAGCATGAATGGGGGAGGGCCAGAGAGAGAGGGAGACACAGAATCTGAAGCAGGCTCCAGGCTCTGAGCTGCCAGCACAGAGCCTGACGTGGGGCCTGAACTCACCAGCCATGAGATCATGACCTGAGCCGAAGTCGGACGCTCAACCGACTGAGCCACCCAGGCACCCCCAGATATTGCTTTTTTAATCATAATAAGTGTACCATACTAATGTAAGACGTTAAGTAATAGAATAAACCGCATATGGCTGGTGAGTATACGGGAATATTTGAGTATATCTGAAATATTTGTTCAATTTTTCGGTACACCTAAAACTGTTCCCAAAATAAAGCCTATTAATAAAAAGGCACTATTATTAACAATAGTGTCAAAATACTTTTACAATGTTCTATTTACATAAAAATATCTGTACAGAAAATATGAAATGCTCAGGAATAAATTTGACACAAGATGTGTAAGACTTGCTCACTGAAAACTACACAACAGTGATGAGAGAAATTAAAGACCTAAATAAAGAAAGAAATACCATTTTCAAGGGTTGTAAGACCCAATTACTAAAACCCAAGCTCCCATAAATTAACCCACAGGGGCAAGGCTTCTCCAATCAAAATTTCGGTAGGATTTTGTAGAAATAGAATCAATCTGATTCTAAAACTTATATGGAAATGCAACAATCTACATTAGTCAAAACTGCTTTGAAAAGAACAAAGTTGGAGCACTTACACTACATGATATGAAGATTTATTTTATATCTACATATTATCAAGTCAACATGGTCCTGCCATACAGGTAGACACAGGTAGGGCAGATATATAAATGGCAAAGCATTCAGAGCCCAGAAGTAGACCCCCATATATATATGATCAATTGATTTTCCATAAAGGTCTCAAAGCAATCCAATAAGGAAAGAATAATCTTTTCCACAAATTGTGCTACAAAGTGGACAGCCATATGCAAAATAAAACAACAGCTTACTGTTTACCTCACATATATCTGTGAATGAATATATAAATGAATCCTAGACCCTCTGTAAGCGCTAAAACAACAAATCCTCTAGAAGAAAATGTAGGAGAAAAATCTTAATGTCCTTGGGCTTAAGATTTCCTAAATAGGACCAAAAAAATCACAGACCATAAAATAAAAATCCATAAATTGGACTTCATCCAAATTACATACTTTTCTTCTTGCAAAGACATTGTTAAGAATATGAAGAAACAAACCACAGACTGGGTGAAATGTTTGCAAACATATAGCTGACAAAGGACTTGTAAAAAGAACATTTCTAAAAGACTCATACTTAAGAAGAAGAAAACAGCTCAATAAAAAAATGGCAAAAAAGTGTCTGGACACTTCACAAAAAAGACGTATCGTTAGAAAAAAAGCATATGAAAAAATGCTCCACATCTTTAGGCACCAGGGAAATACTAAATTAAGCCATGAGATGTCATTGCGCACCAACTAGAAAGGATGAAATCAAAGATTGTCCATACCAAGTGTTAGTGAGGATATAGGGCACCTGGAACTTTCATACGCTGCTGGCGGGAAGGTAAAACGGTCCAACCCATTCTGACTTTGAAAGCCAATTTGATAGTTTCTTATTAAGTGAATCATTCACCTACCATATGACTCAGCAATTCAATTCCTTGGTATTTATCCGAGAGAAATGAAAGCATATATCCACGCAAAGACTTGTACATAGACATTTACAGCAACTTTATTTGTAATCACCAAAAACTGGAACAATCCTCATGTCTATCAAAAGATATTCACCTGGGGGCACCTGGGTGGCTCAATCGGTTCAGCATCCAACTTCGGCTCAGGTCACCATCTCATGGTTTGTGAGTTGAAGCCCCGTGTCGGGCTCTGTGCCGTGCTGACAGCTCGGAGCCTGGAGCCTGCTTCGGATTCTGTGTCTCCCCTCCCCTGCTCACGCTCTGTCTCTTTCTCTCTCTCAAAAATAAATAAACATTAAAAACATGTTTAAAGATACTCATCTATTATTCACCTGATAAAACGCTGAGGTATGACCATGCAATGGAATACTATCCTGCAATAAAAGTGAATTAACACTGACCCTTGCAAAAACATCAATAATTTTTACAATAATTATGCTGAGTGAAAGAAACCAAACAACAACAACAACAACAACAACAACAGAGTACACATTGTGGGGTGCCTGGGTGGCTCAGTCAGTTGAGCATAGCACTTCGGCTCAGGTCACGATCTCACACTTCATGAGTTCAAGCCCTGCACGGGGTTCCCTACTGTGAGCGTGGAGCCTGCTTCAGATCCTCTGTCCCCTTCTCTCTCTGCCCCTCCCTCGCTGGCTCTCTCTCTCTCTCTCTCTCTCTCTCGCTTTCAAAAATAAAAATAAACATTGAGAAAAAGGATACATGTCGTATGATTCCATTTATGTAAAACTCTAGGAACATACAAAATTAATCTGTAGTGACAGAAGCAGGTCAGTGGTTGCTTGGGAAGGGGGTGGGCAGAATGGAGTGGCAAGGAGCGAGGGATTAGAAAGAAGCATGGAGAAACTCTTGAGGGTGACGAACATGCTCATTACCTTGATTGTGGTGATGGCTCCAGGAGGGTATGCTAAGTCAAAAGCTATCCAATTTCACGCTTTAATATTTGCATTGTACCCTGCATCGATTACGTCTCAATAAAGCTAAAAAACTAAGTGATCACCCCATCTAACATGCTCAGCTGACTGTAGCTACATCTGTCTGCCTCCATTTCACCTCGGCAACCCCTCCAATGACTACATCCCGGACGAGGCCATTACTTCGAGTTCATGCTATTCTGCAATCTCAAACTAATTCCTCACTTTACTCACATAACCAGTCCTTCCAACTCACTTCCTTATTCTCGCTTCAACGCCTGTACCCCACGATCTAGATATTTTGCAATTTTTCTAAATTTCTTCATCACACTTAACAGCTCCCTCCACAACCCCACGTGAGGACACAGATACTCTACCAAAACACCCAGCCTGGACCTCCTGTGTATCTGGTGACGCTACTCTCTTCCTTGAGGTTTAATGTTCTTTTCTTTGAAAATTGGAATCCATGGTCCATTTTTCCCATCGCTTGTATTACTTCCAAATTTCTTGAATCTTATTTTACTCCAGAATCTCTTACCCCTAGCCCTTCCTTTACATTTACTTTGTAAATCCCTAATGTCTGATCTGTCAGTCTCCCTCATGGCACTCTCCCGTCTATAAGGGATGCCAAATACTGAGGGACAAAACTTCCTCGATTGGAAACATCGTCACACCTGATCCTCCCCAGAACGTATGCCTTCTTCCCCATTTCAGTTATGCCAACTCCATTTATAATTACGTAAGCCAAAACCCATAGGAATTATCTTTATATTTGCCCTTTACTTTTTCTTTTTCTTTTGTAAATTTTTTTTAATGTTTACTTATTTTTGAGAGAGAGAAAGAGACAGAGTATGAGCAGGGGAGAGGCAGAGAGAGAGGGAGACACAGAATCCGAAGCAGGCTCCAGGCTCCGAGCTGTCAGCACAGAGCCCGACGCGGGGCTCGAACTCACGGACCGTGAGATCATGACCTGAGCTCATCGGACGCTTAACTGACGGAGCCACCCGGGTGCTCCCCTCTCTCCTTTTCTACACTCTTCCTCCAGAACATCAGGAAATTTTGTGGGTTCCCCTCTTAAATGTATCCAGAATCCAACCACGTCTGACCATTTCTAATACCATTATTTTGGTCCCAGCTACTATCTCCAATCACCTTCATGACAGCCAAAGTCTCCCTTCTGGTCTCCGTGCTTCTTTATTCACCCTCTGTCTATTCACAACACATCAGCCTTTTTAATCCCTAAGAATGATATGTCATTTCTCTTCTCAAAACCCTGCAATGCTCCCCATTTTAATCAGAGTAAAACCCAAAGCTCCCACGTGATCTGAACTTCCTCATAGCATCTTCTTTGACCTCACCTCCTACTCCTCCCCGTCCCTACCTTTCTTAAGAAACACCAGCCAAGGCATCCTCCTCATTCCTTGAGTATGTCAACCACAGTAGTGCCTGGGGCACTGGAATGCTCTCTCCACTTTCTACATGGCTAACCCCTCCCCTCCTCCAAGTCTTTGCTCAAATGTTATCACCTCAAATGAGTTCTTTGTAGCCCTAATGACATTCACAACCTACCTCTCCAGCCCCTCAACCTGTTCTATGTTTTTTTCTTTTTTTTTCTATACTACTTATCATCTACTACAAACTACAGTTTTGCTGTTTTGTTTCTTGCTAGTCTCCCGTCATTAAATATGAACATGAGCATCTTGACTATTTTGGTTATCAGCACATCTGATGTGACTCAAACACGTGCTTAGGAAGCATTTGCTTAACATTTGATGAAGGAATAAATGAAACATTAGTGCTGTTTATATAGACTAGTGCATAAAAAGATGGTCTATGGAGCCAAAATGTTGAGTTCAAGTCCTCCTCTGTCAAGATAATCCCTCTGTGCCTCAGTTTTCTCATTTCTAAAGTAGAGATTATTATTGTGAGAATCAAAAAAGTGAATGTGTTTACAACAATTAAAATTCTAGGGATGCCTGGGTAGCTCAGTCAGTTAAGCGTCCAACTTTGGCTCAGGTCATGATCTCACAGTTTGTGAGTTCAAGCCCCACGTCGGACTCTTTGCTGACAGCTCAGAGAACGGAGCCTGCTTCAGATTCTGTGTCTCCATCTCTCTCTCTGTCCCTCCCCTGCTCGTGCTTTGTCTTTCTCTGTCTCTCAAAAATAATTTAAAAAGTTAAAAAAAAATTTTAATCAATTAAAATTCTAACCAGAACACAGTAAACATTCAACAAATATTAGCTATTTCCTAATTCCATCCCACCCCAATGCTATTTAAAGGGCTATACCTAAACTCAAGCCCACCTCCTCTATATTCTCAATGGATGAACTTGCCCCTGATTAACAGAAACAAAGTGTATCAAGCAAGAATTCTTTCCTTCTTCTGTTAAAATGATTCTAAGCATACACTTGTCTTTCTTCATTTTCTTTTGTTCTCAGTTGAGAAAGTAACCCTTCTTTCCAGAGTCTGTGGCATCAGTCATGCTCTGCAACCCATTCCTTCCCACCCTCTCAACGGCAGTGCTCTATCATTTATTCTTTCTCTATCTTCTATATGTCTATTTCTATTGGCTTTCCTTCTCAACACACACACACACACACACACACACACACACAGAATGTTCTTCCACATTTGCTCCAAAAACAAAAACCTACTCTCTTCAAATTCAAATCCCTTTCTAAATTCCATTCTGTCTCCTTTTCCCTTTCTTATGATAAAGCTTCCTGACTCAGTAGAGATCTACCCTTTCTCACTGCCCACGTGCTTTTCAACTCACTGTATTGTGACATCATTCCACAACTCCAATGAAATTGTTCTCCCCAAGTTCACTAATGGCCTCCATGTTTCCCAAACCAGTGGTCAGTTTCCTTTTCCCTAACTTGATATATTTGTGTCTGTGACTCTATGAATCACTCCTTATCCACCTTCTGTGATGCTAACCTTTCCTGATTCTCTTCTGAGCTCCATGACTTGTCTCTCTAGACTATGTCACCGATTTGTCATCGTCCTTCCTAAATGTCCATTATTCCCCCTTTGGCTCTTTTCACTTGACACCCAATTCTTCATCTGAGCACACTACACTGCTTATCATCTTCTGGATTTAGGTCCTTACATCTGCAAGAAAAGCCCAGACTTCCATTAGACATCAGTCCTTAAATTAATCTATAGAGAAATCATTATATCCCAAACTAGACCCAATATCAAAACATTTTCCTCTTTCAATCTTCTTATACCTCATTGAATGACACTACCATCCATCTACTTGCCCACAGCAAATATTTGGCAGGCATCCCAGATTCTTTTTTTCTCATTTAGCCTTCACAGTGAGACACCAAGTCCTACAGATTCTACCTCCTTAATAGCCACTCAGCTCTCTGCCATTTTGTCTATCCCCAAAGCCATTACCTTAATCCAGGCCCTCATCACTTCTTGCCTGGATTACCGCAACTGCCTCATAACCAGTCTCCTTGCCTCAAGCCTGGCACGGCTCCAATCCCTACTTCACACAGTTGCCAATGTGTTCTTTCTGAAATGCAGATCAGATCACGTCGTTCTCCCGTTGCAATTCCTTCAGTGGCTCTCCATCGCTTCCAGGAGCAAGTTGAGATTCTTTAGCTTAACACACAAGATGCTCCACGATTAGCTGCCTGCATACATTCTACCTTCAACTCTCCTCCTTGATCCCCCCAAACTCCCTGTTCTTGGTACTGCACTGCTTAAGGTTCAACAAACGTCACATGCTATTTCACTCCTCACGCTTTCGCGAATGGGGGAACGGAACACCCTTCCCTACTCCCACCTGGCCGACTGTTTGTCATCTTTGATGGATGATCTCAACCCCTCCATCACTATGAAGCCATCCCGGACCCACTAAAGAATTGTTAGCTGTCCCTATACTTCTTTTCCACAATCTCTTTCCTAACCACTAATATTTACTGACCTCAGCTACGTACCACACATTGCTTATGTACCTTCAAACGTTATCACATTCAATTCTTGCAATGACACCTCAAGACGGTAACGTTGTTATCCCTTTTTGTAAAGAATAAATTCCTCGAGGTCTTGAGAAATTCTGCCACTTGTTGAAGTTCATATGCTTTAAAAGTGACAAAACCCAGCCTTTCCTCTCCCGAGCCCATGCTCCCCAAAATGATGGTGAAGCAGCTTTATCACTGAGTGTGTTAACGGCTGGCTTAGCTACTCATTTCCAGCACAGGGTCTGGCATATACCAGCTTTTTAATAAGCAAATCATTGACTACGTATGATTTGGGAGGTATTGGTGTAGGGGGTCCCCACAAGGCAGCCAGGTTGGCATGTTGTGTATCAGGCCTTGGAGCTCCAGCAGAAAATCTCAGCAAAAGGGGGAGGACTGAGACCCTCCAGCGGGAGCTGAGACTAAGGCCGGGAGGAGGACATCGCCACAGAGCACAGGACTGAGGGAGAAGCAGCCAGAGCCAGGCCCTGAGAGAATGGGGTCGGAGAAGAAGGACACGAAGGGAATTCTACAAAGGAAGAAGCTGAAGCAGAGACCCATATGGGGATGGGGTGAGAAGCTCAAGAGAGACACCCCTAAGAATGTTTCTATTGTCAAGAGTGGGAAACTGCTGTAGGAAGGCTCAACAGGAAGGGGGAGCAGCTTCATTTCTACTCAGTCCGTGGCTCTCGACCGCCTGACCCCAGTTACCTCACTTAGACTGAATGTCCTCAGTCAGTGACAGGCTGATCCAGCCTCCTCCCCCAGGAGAAGCCCTCACCACGCCCCGGCGAGAGTGGGCACCCAACACCCTCTGCAGTAGACGGAGGAGAGCTGTGACCCTCGCTTCTTAATCGTCTCAGGGCCCCCTGAGGTGGAGAGAGAAGTCATAAAATTGTTTACACATAAATACGAAGAAAATAAAACCTAAAAGATTCAGGCCAGATCCTCAGGATCGTATGAAAAATCAGGATTCCAGCTTCTGGCCCACGTTTTCGTTAACTTTATTTCTTGAGAGGGGAAGGGCCCATTTGGCTTACCCTAATAAAGGTCCACGTTAACCCTTTTGCTTTAGGTAGGGTCACCACAGAGGACTTTGGCCACACTCTGAAAACTAGATGGGCCTCTTCAGCCCTCTCGGCAGCCTCCTCTGAGTCGCTCTCCTTCAGACGTGTGAGTTGTTTATGCCCAAATGTTCGGCCCTCCCGTGTGCTCTCTGGCAGGAAGCTGTACTTTTGTGGAAAATTCTCCCCCTTCTCGCACGTCCTTTCTTTTGACACACCAAATGTTGCTCTCTCTGAAGTGCTTGGGAGTGGTAATCCTGAGGGTGTGAGTCACCCGCCAGGGGAACATCTTACAAGCTTTGGAAGTCCAACGTGCCCAAGAGGAAAGTGACTTGCTTCTTCTGTGTTACGGCCTTCTCACATGCTGTTCTTATTTTAATTAGGTAACGGGAGGCCAGTAGGAAAGGGATCTTTCCAGCCTTTAAACACATGAAAAAGCGTCCACGTTTTAGAAAATGAGAGTAAGAGATCAGAAAGCCTTTCCCCGGACCATGTGGCGCTCTGCCAGGGCTCCATCAGTCGTCCTTGAGGGCTGTGTGGACAGATCCTGCCCAGCCACGGACCCAGCCAGCCGCAGGATGGCAAGATTTCGTGCTAAATTTAGCACCAGGTTCCCTGCACCGCTTCGGGTTGTCCTGAATCACCTCCCTGTGTCTTTGCCAGACTGAGCATTGCAGCAGAGCCATGGGCACCCGAGGCTTTCGGGGAGGCAGCACTGCGGACAATGCAGTCTTGTTCCAAATTTGAATGCATTTGACTTTTTTTTTTTTTTTTTTTTTTTTTGCAGACAGAGAGAGGGAGAGAGAGAGAGAGAGAAGGAGAGAGGGGGGCCCGCGGTGTGGCCTATTTTCTTTCTCGGCTCTGGCTACTGCATCTTGGTTTGATGTGAGTGTTTGTTTCTTTTTTTCCTTTTCAAGCCTAAGACTCATCAAACGTGACAGCCTGACAGTCCCAGAGACAAGGATCCTGCATTCACGTGCGGCTGCAGGCTTCTGCAGGAATGCACACACACACGGACACACAGCAGTTTGGAAAGAGCCACCCTAGGGATTAGAGCGACCACGCGCAGAGCCCCCAGCTAGCTGAGGTCACAGCAGGGAAGGGCGTGCCAGCAAAGACTGATTCAGGTGCATTTCTTGTTCTTGCAAGGACGATTGTTTTAACCATCTTCTCGCTGGTCAGTTTTTGTCTATTCCTCTCATCTGACTTTATTGCACTATTCTTCCAACTCTAGGATCCAAAGCGTTGTTTACCAAAGCGCCCGGACTGCTATGGTGTATCTGAGCTTCTGTGCAACAGCCACATGGGTCACATTATTGTCAGTTCCTGGCCAACCAACCCCTTCCCACCAGGACTTCATCTGGAAGCCCCCCTCCTGCATTCCAGTTGCTGCTTTATGACAAAAGACAACCACAAGACTCTATTGTTCTGTTATGTGCCTCAGACCCACACGCCTGTTGGCTCTGCTGACCTGAGCATCTTGTTAATGGGACTAAGGTCACACATCCAATCCAGGTATCCCCAAACAATGCAGTGAGGTCCACAAGCCCAGAAGATCTTTTGGTGTAAGATTCTTTTTCTTCAATTTTTAATGTTTATTTATTTTTGAGAGACAGAGAGAGAGCGAGAAAGAGAGAGAGCACATGCACAAGTGGGGGAGAGTCAGAGAGAGAGGGAGACACATAATCCAAAGCAAGCTCCAGGCTCCGAGCTGTCAGCACAGAGCCTGACGCGGGGCTCGAACTCACAAACCGCGAGATCATGACCTGAGCCGAAGTCGCTCAATCAACTGAGCCACCCAGGCGCCCCTAAGATTCTTACTCATCATAGTATTCCTCTAAATTTCTCAGGAAATATTTGTTGACTTGAACACAACCAACCGAGAGCAAGGATGACTCATCACAGACACATCTTCAGTTCTGGAAAAAATAACTCAAACCCCACTCCCTACTGAAAATGGATCAAGACACCGTTTGGGCAGCAGGCACCACAGTGGCTCCTTTGCTGTTCCCTTCTTTCCATTGTCACTACTAAAGCAACAATTTGGGGTCGATATTCCTAGGACCATGGCAAATGCTACAAAAGGGATCATAACTAGTGTTACCGTGTTTTCCCTGGATAAAACAACTTTTAAGGGTCTCTGTAAGCAGTTCACCCTAGTAACATTATACATGAATCTGGGCATGTGTTTCATCTGGTAAATTGCCTACCGAAGGGCTTATGCTTTTATCAGGGCGGTCACAAGATTGGGGTTATTTTCTTGTAGCAAGAGAAAAAGGAATGGGTGGGCAGGAGGACAAAAAATGAAATGAAATCACACAAGTTCAAAGGAATGAATAAACTCTTTCCAATCTGGTCTCAAAACTACCAAACAAGTTCGGGGAAGGCACTTGCAATGAACTTGTAATAGACGGTAAACGTGGATCCGGGCTCCACCATGAAAATCAACCAGTGATCTTACATGCCAACTGGTCTGGAAACCTGTCAACAGGCTGAAAACATTTGTGAGACAGAAAACTGAATTTTTTTTTTTTTTGAGAGAGAGAAAGAGAGAGCACGAGGGGGCGAGGGAGGGAAATCCTCAGCTGGCTTCACGCTCAGAGCAGAGCCTGACGTGGGACTCAGCCCCACGGTTGTGGGATCATGACCCGAGCTAAAATCAAGAGTTGGATGCTCTACTGACTGAGCCCCCCTGGCGCCCCCAAACTAACTTTTCTTAGGTAAAGGCGGCAGGCATCGCGAAGAGAAAGTTTCCAGAAAACAAAAGTGAATGACAATCAGGTACTGTAAATTTCCCTCCTGGAGGTCACAGCTGAACATTTCCTGTGTATTCAGTTATCAGGTCCTGAGAGCTTGTGGTGCGGCGGCGGGAGACTGGAAGGGGAAATTCTCACTGCAGCTGAGAAGTAAGGCAAGTATAATTGTGTGCAAAGCCGCTTCTGGCCTTTTCCCTTTGTCACCTTTCTCGCTGTTGGCACTTCTTTCCCTTCTGGGCTTTCTCTGCCCCCCAGATGAGGCAAATCTGACTGGGCTCTTTTGCTCCCGTCGGGTGGACCATTGTGGTGATACACCGGGAGAGCTGCCTCAAAAACTCTGAAGGCAGTGAGTGCCATGGGAAAGGAATCTTGCAACACTGGAAAAATATAGCACTTAAAAAAGGCTTATAAAACTTATAAAAGCTTTCCAGTGCCTGAATTGTCTCAGCTCCCTCCTAGAGACACACGATGAGGAGTTCTGGAAACTTTAAAAAACTAAGTCTGATATCAATATACCCGAGCATTTTTAAATCCACTGGGGCAACATTCATCTAGCGAATATTTTGGGGAAACGCCGTGCTCAGCACTGTGCCAAGACACTGATGATAAAGCCACGAACCGGAGACATGTCCCGCCCTCGAGTCTTGTAGGAAAGACAGACGGTGAACAAATAGCTCTCAAAGGGAGGGAAGAGCCCTGGAAAAGAGGGGAGTGCATGGCTCCACGCAGGCTGTCCACTGGGGAGTGAGCCTGGTGAGTCAAGACATCCCTGGGAGAGAGACATTGGCACAGAGATGTATACAGTTCGCTGAGGAAGAGTGAAAGCAGAGGATTCTAGGCTGAAGGACAAGCCTGCGTGACGACTCGGAGCCGAAAAGAAAAGCCTAGAAGCAGCAGGAGGGCAGCCCATTGGAAAGCGAGGAGGAGCGTTTGACCGCACGAGGGTAGAGACTGTCAGAGGTGGTGTCTACGGGGTCCTCGGAGGCCACGTTTCAGTCTGGATGTCAGGACATCTGCAAGCGTGCTCTTGTGACCGATTGTCAACAGAGCTGACCGACTCTACGTGAGGTGGAGTTTTCACATCCAAGCATCACGGAATCTTAGAAGTGGAAGCTACCTTCCAAGATGCCTGATCCAAGAGTCCGTGGATTAATTGGGGCAGAAATTCCTTCCGTGAACACCACCCTGCGGTGTTTTAGGACTCATCACTTGGCCCGTAACACTCAGACCGTTAGAAATTCCTTGTCGACCCCAACCTGCTTCCTTGAAACTTCCACGTCTTCATGCCCTCCGGAGTTTTCACGGAACCAGCATAATCCTTTCCCATCTGACAGCTTCTCAAATGTTTAAAGACAACGATCTTGTCCCCATTACGACTTCTCTTCCCCAGGCTAAAAACTGCCTAATTCTTCTAATTGGCCTTCGTTTTACGTGATTCTAGGCCGGCTCGCCACGCTGCCGATGCTTCTCGGGACAGGCCCAAGTTTGTCAAGAGAAAATAAATCTGAGCTCAGAAACTGAGTTATTAGCCGATTTTGATTACATACAGTGCCTCTGCCCTAGAATACTAAATCTGGCATGCCTCGCTCCGAGGAACCGTAATTTAATTAATTCTCTCCGTCAGTATATAGGGAATCATCAGGGGCGTGGTACAGACCTGCCAAATAAGCATTTGATAAATACCCTTAGTGATCTGGATGGTCTTTCTATATCACTCCTGAGTAAACGGTGTGGATTAGTAGAGTTTACAAAATCTGCCCACGTGTGTGCAATGACACACAAATTTCGGGAGACCTGGTGTGGGTACGCCTGCTGACCTCGGGAACCAGCAGAAGTCAGCGGAGTCAAAATACACCCTTGCAGAAATAATCAGTGTAGTCCGTTCACCTTCATCACACAGTTTCACGCTTACTCTTCAACCCTGCCAACCCCACCTGCCAGGAACCACCCAAGGGCTGAGATTGTCTGGTCATCTGTAGAACCCTGGGATCACGGTGCTTCGTTATGAGGTGGGAATCAGGAAGCCTTTGGAGACGGTTTTGTTTCATGTTGTCATGAAAGTATCCATTTGACTTCAAAATTTAGCTTAAAATTGCGACCAGGCAACATATTTATCATGATAAAAAGAGGATGTGCTCTTCATTTTTCAGTCTTACGGAAAAGACGCGTAATGTCATTGCAATAGTTGTGATATGCCATCATGACGCTCACCCACGACAAGGTGATGCAGGCTGAAAAACGAGTCCAAAATACTTTTATGTCCCTGTGATAAACAACACTGAGAACACGCAAAAATAACTAAGTTGCTTGCTCCAGGAAAATAAGACAAGAGCCAAGTAAAGTGGGTTATTTACCAAGACTAATAGTTTGCCCACGAAGATTTGCTTCAGAACTCTCGCCTCCCGGTAGCATCATTCCGAGGCTCTACACTGGTCAGTTCCTCACCTTGGATGACCTTCTGCAAAGTCCCCAGCCCAGGCCTGGACACCCTTCTTCTGAAGCACTCTCAGAGTGGCGAGCTGGTGAGTGTTCTGAATGCACGGTGGACAAGAGGCTGTACCGGTTCCCCAACCGATTTCTCCTTAAGCCCAGATCCTGGCTCTGGGCTTCCTTTGCATTCACGAAACTATTTCATCAATACTATTGTCACTCGGTTCATAAAAATTACCAGATTCTCTGATGAAGTAGAAAACATTACTCTTCTTTAAGCATCATGTTGGCATCTTCCTCTCAGTCACATCACATCAGAATCTTTGGTTGATTTCTTAAAGCAATAAATACATACATGTGACACAAATGCTTCGGGGAGGGGGTCAGAGGACCCAGAGATGAGAAAAACAGGCTACATTCTTTATAAATCATGAGAGAAGAAAAGAGAGCCAAGGGAAGAAAGAAAAAGAAAGAAAGAGACAGAGAGGAAGGAAGGAAGGAAGGAAAGAAGGAAAGAAGGAAGGCAGGAAGGAAGGAAGGAAAGAAGGAAGGAAGGAAGGAAGGAAGGAAGGAAAGAAGGAAAGAAGGAAGGAAAGAAGGAAGGAAGGCAGGAAGGAAGGAAGGAAGGAAGGAAAGAAGGAAGGAAGGAAGGAAAGAAGGAAGGAAGGAAAGAAGGAAGGAAGGAAGGAAAGAAGGAAGGAAGGAAGGAAGGAAGGAAAGAAGGAAGGAAGGAAGGAAGGCAGGAAGGCAGGAAGGAAGGAAGGAAAGAAAGAAGGAAAGAAGGAAGGAAAGAAGGAAGGAAGGAAGGAAGGAAGGAAGGAAGGAAAGAAGGAAAGAAGGAAGGAAAGAAGGAAGGAA
>NW_026057576.1:2818052-2869237 GCF_023721935.1 Panthera uncia | reverse complement strand
AAGGAAAGAAGGAAGGAAGGAAGGAAGGAAGAAAGGAAGAAGGAAGGCAGCAAAGGAGAAAGGTGGAAGGAAGGAAGGAAGGAAGGAAAGAAGGAAGGAAGGAAGGTAGGAAGGAAGGAAGGGTTAAACAAGTTAAAAAAAAAACGAGACAAAGGAGAGCAAGAAACAGCTAGAGAAAGGCAGAAAGGCAGATTTTCTTCCGTCCATTCCTTCACCACTTGTCCTGAGTCCTTGTTGAGGTTTGACTCTAGTGAAACTCACTTATCACTTCATAAAGGGTTCTAAGAAGAGACCTCTAGAGCTCATTTAAGATCTTCAATTTGCCAGCAAAATTGCTCCACAGTGAACCCAGGAAGCTGTGAAGAAAATACGTTCCACAAAGTACCTAAGTAATCTTTTGGCCCCTCACAGTGCACATAAATTGAAACTTCATCCGTAAGTCATGTTAAAGCAAGGGGAAAAGTCACACCACGGTGTGTTTAGAAAGAAACCATTTGACGATAAGAAGAAAGTTCACCTGGTTTAAACTGGATTAACCAGGGGCGCCCGGGGGGCTCAGTCTGTAGAGCGTCCAACCTCGGCCCAGGTCATGATCTCACGGTCCGTGAGTTCGGGCCCGGTCTGGCTCCCTGCTGACAGCTCAGGGCCTGGGGCCCACTTCGGATTCTGTGTCTCCCTCTCTCTCCCCTTCCCCCACTCCCACTCTGTCTCTCAAAAGTGAATACATGTGAAAAAGAATTTTAAAAATAAATAATAATACTTCCCCTCCCCCTGTAACTTTTCATTAAAGTGGCCGTGGTCCCGGGTGGGGATATTTCATGTGTTCATTGTATCACACAGCTGAGCAGCTGCAAAGTCCCCTCCGTGTCGCTGCCCAGGCTCCCGCAGCTGTGCAAATTCCTGAGCACGGATTCCACTGGGGCTGCTGGGCCCAGCCACAGGCTGCCATCTTGGACACCCATCGCAGGAAAGGGGAGACGCAGGTAGACTTTTTAAGAAATTGCAAACCCAAGAGAGCAAAGGGTTTCCAAGATGATAAAGCTGAGAATCATAGTCTCCGGTGAAATGATTCTTCCTTCTCAGTTAACACCATCAGGAACAATTCAGCACGTAGCAGATGTTCATGCCACACTGCCTGGCGAAATCTTTAAAGAGATGTCAAAAGCCATGATTTTCTTTAAGTGAAGTTTATATTTTCCCCCATACCATGAACGAGAAATTTAAAATATCGCCGTGCATGTGTGCATACGCGTACGTGTCCTATACATTTATACGTATATGTATGCATCTCTGTAACTCTCTTCGTAACATTTTATAAACATGCCAAATAGCGCACAACTAAGTAGACAGCTCTTTATACGCACCTGGAATGAGTTTTTATGTTATAATATTTTTAATTATCTGCAATCAATATAATCCTTGTCAAATTGCATAAGACGTTTCAAACCATGGGATTCATTAAGACACACATGTGAGATGCAGAAGTGCCTCGGAAACATTCCACCTTACGTGAAACATTTGCTTCTCAAAAGAGTTAATGAACACAGAAGCTAAAAGTTATCCAATGTGGCTTTTGTCAAGATGTCTTCCCTCTAAAACGCTGACTGGGTCATGAAATTTTAACAAAATTGTCAGGTTGTTTGTACACAGTGAGACCCAATGTTGTGTCAAGTATCTCAAAAACTGACCTCTCTTTTTCTATGCTTATTACTGTTCCGACTTTCAAATTATGATCTACCACATGAGGGAATCTTTAAGATCTAAATGTATATAATTGGTTGAGAAGAAGGAACTATTTAGGAACTCTTTATACAAATTTTATGGAAAACACATGATTTGGATATGTTAAAATGTGCAATATACTTTGCAATTCAAATCAGAGTCACCTAGGAAGCGACTGTTGTTCCTACTTAGCAAAACACAAAATTGGATTCTTGCTCAATTAGGTCTCATAAAATGAGAGAGTTTGACTCAGTTATCTACAAACTCTGCTCTCTGATGAGACTTTTAAAACTCATTTTCTGTTAGACCTAGATCAGGCACCGATCTCTTTAAGACCTACGAGTAATCAGAAAAAATAAAACAGTTTACCTCATGAAGAGTTATTAGCACGACACAGAAAAAATGTATATTTTGTTAATGTTTCCTTTCCTGAAGACTTAGGAAAAACTGGTGAATAGCCATCTTTTGTAGTTATTTCCAGACAGTTGGAAGTTCCAAGAAGTAGGTGTGTTTTCCTAACGTCAATTATAATTTCATTTGTGTGATATTATCTCCTCCTCTAAAGAAGCTTACTGACTTGGACATGTGTCCCAGAAAAGAACAGTATTGCTTTGGAAAAGAAAAGCCTGGTACTAAGTCGTGTACTTTCCCAAGCTTCTAAGATACCTTGGTCAAGCAGTTCTAAGAGATGTTTCATAATGGCCTACAGCTCATGCTGTAAATTTATCCCAAACCTATTACTCATGGATATGAGGTTGTTTCCCACAATAATAATTGTTTTAAATTTTCCTCTCTTTGCACAATATGTAATGCTTTTTAAATAAAGATGTTTTCCTCTGGAATTTAATATAACTAATTATAAAAACAAACACACTGCTCACAGTAGCCTTCAACAACACCATAGTTCTCTACTGTCCCCAAGAGATTCCAGAATGCAAAGGAATGGTTTATCCACATTGGCTGTTTGAAAATCCTGATATACTTTCCAGATGCCCACTTATGATTCTATGGTTCATAGCAACAAAGCAGGAAAATTAGTGAATGAGTCATTCCTACCAAGACTTTACACAGTGATTTGGGCTCAGTTGCCTAAAGATTGCTGAGTTCTTTATCAAGAGAAGAACAAAATAACAGAGGAGGAGTTGCATCACACACACACACACAAAAAAACATGGCTGAATAGGAAACGCCAGGAATTGATCCTTCCACCAAAAAAATGATTGAGCTAGCAAGAACTGTCTGAAACAACCATTGTGGAACTCTGGAGTCTAGACAAACACTTGTAACACCCCAGGGGAAAGCCTGAGGTATAAAAAGGCCAACACATTTCATTGGAGTGTGTGTGTGTGTGTGTGTGTGTGTGTGTGTGTGTTTCACTCAGTGACAACATCGCCCATCGCCAAATCCCAGGCAGCTGTGTGGACGGCATCCATGATCCTGGTGTGGTTATCTAGTGCCAGTTTTGGTAAAAAGGACTTTGTCTTCCAAAAATAGAGATTATCCATTCTGACCATTGCTTTTTGATAGCTGAGGGGCCAGCACATAGGCTGGCCGTTACATCAACCCCTGCTGACTAAGGTGGCTTCTCCAACCACACTAGATAGAGGAAATTTAAAAAGGGAGATACGTTTTTAAATTTTTCTTTTCTTATTGGATCGAGACACTTAAGGAAACCTCTGCAGAGACAACTGTCTGTGATTAGACAATCACTAACTGCAGAGACCACACAGCAGACGTCCAGTGACCACATCTGACAAGGAATATGTTTTTGTAAAGATAGATCGGAAAAGTCACTAAGAAAAGAGACAGCTCCGGGTTTCATCGAAAACAACAGCAACCCCTGCAGAGGGGATGGAATCTGATTTCTAGAGTTACCACATTATAATATTCAAACATCCACTTCTCAACAACAACAAAAAATTACAAAGCATACAGAAAAGCAGGCAATCGTGGCCCATTCACAGGAAAAGAGGATAAATTAACAAAACCTTCCCAAACACGGGACTTACTAGACAAAGACTTGAAATCAATTGTCTTAACTATGCTTGAAGACCTAAAAGAAACTCTGAAGAAAGAACTAAAGGAAGTCAGAACAGTATATGAATGAGTCAGTAAAACGCAAAAGATTTGTACAATCTGAAGACAATGAATGAATGAGTCAGTAATACCCATACAAAGATGGAAATTACAAAACAGAACAGACAAAAATTCTGGAGCTGAAAATAAAACAGCTGAAATGTTTTAATTAAAACAAAAAATTTAGAGGTGTGCAACAGACAACTCAAACAGGCAGAGGAAAGAGTCAGTGAACTTAAAGGTAGTTTAATTGATATTACCCAGTCTGAGGAGCAGGAAAAAAAAAAATGCTAGGGTTCCATGACATGCTATCAAGTACACAAACATATGTGTGATGGGAGTCCCAGAAGGAAAGGAGAGACAGAAATATCAGACAAAATATTTGAAGAAATATTGGCCAAAAACTTGCCAAAGTCACCCCAGGAATGCAAAGGTGGATCGTCTCAACAGAGATGGAAAAAGTGTTGGACAATAGTCAGCATCCTCTCATGACAAAAACACGCAACAGACTAGGAATAGAAAAGAACTCCTTAACATGATATAGGACGTTTAGGAAAAAAAAAAGACATCAGCTAACATCATACTCATGGCAAAAGACCTAAAACTTCCACCCTAAATCAAGAACAAGACAAGGATGTCTGCTTTCACCACTGGTATTCATTAATTATACTGGAAGTCCTGGCCGGAGTAATTAGGCAAGAAAATCATGAAAGACATCGACATTGGAAAGAATGGAATAAGACTCACTCTATTCACAGATGACACAAGCTTGTATACAGAAATTCCAGAGTCCACAAAAAAAAGGCTAAAAATAATAGATGAATTTAGCAAAACTGCACGTTACAAGATAAACACATAAACAAATCCATGTTTCTACTCACCAGGAGCAAACAATCCAAAACAGAAATGAATAAAACGATTCCATTAATAATAGCATGCTAAGAATAAATTTAACCAAGTAGACGAAAAACTTGTTTACTGAAAACTAGAACATACTGCTGAAAGAAATTAAAGAAAACTGAAACATATGGGAAGACTTATGTTCACAGACCGGAAGACTTAATATTGCCGATATGGTAGTAGTTACTTACCGTTAAAATGGTTCTAGTGTCCAAGAAAATCTACAGATTCAATGCAATCCTTATCAAACTTCCAATGGCCTTCTTTGAAGAAATGGAAAACCTAATTCCCAAATTCATATAGAATCACAGAAGGCCCCAAATAACCAAAACAATATTGAAAAGGAAAATAGAGTAATACAATTCATGTTCCCCCATCTCAAAACTTACTATAAAGTTACAGTAATCAGAACAGTGTGGTACCAGTATAAGGACAGACACAGGAAGAATAAATAAAACTGAAAGTTCAGACAAAATGCACACATCCATGGCCGAGTGCTTTTCAACAACGGTGCCAAGACCGTATAATGGATAAAGAATAGTCCCTTCAACAGGTGGTGTGAGGACAGTTGAATAAACACGTGCAGAAAAATGAAGTGAGACCCTACCTTGTACAAAATGCCAGATGCAAAATTTAACTCAAAATGGACCAACGACCTAAACATAAGAGCTAAAGACATCAAACTCATAGAGGAAACCATAAGAGTAAATCTTTATGACCTCAGATTTGGCAATGGATTCTTAGCATGACTCCAAAAGTATGAACAACTGAAGGAAATAGAGAAAGTGGATTTCATCAGATTAAGAAGTGTGTGTTGCAAATGATGTCGTTAAGAAGATGAAAAGGAAATCTAAAGAAAGGGGGGGAAGAGTGAGGAATAACATATCTGCTAAGGGTCTAGCATACAGAATAATAAAGAATAGTTACCACTCTTATGTGAATCCTGAGAAACTCAACAGAAGACCATGGGGGAGGGGAAGGAAAAAAAAAAGTTAGAGAGGGAGGGAGCCAAACCGTAAGAGACTCTTAAAAACTGAGAATAAACTGAGGGTTGATGGGGGAGGGGGGTGAAGGGAAGGGAGGGTGGGTGGTGGGCATTGAGGAGGGTACCTGTTGGGATGAGCCCGGGTGTTGTATGCAAATCGATTTGACAATAAATTTCATATGAAAAAAACTTTTAAAAAAAGAATACTTACACGCAATAACAAATAAACAACACAGTTTAAAAATGGAGCAAAGGAATTGAATAAACATATCTTCAATAAATATATACAGATGACCAACAATCACACGAAGAGGGATTCACCATCATTGCTTGTTTAGGAAATACAAATCCGACCCACAACGAGATATCACTTTATATCCACGAGGCTGGCTGTAATGAAGAAAATGAAAAATCACAAATAGGAACCCTCCTCATGCATTGCTGGGGACAATGTAGCATTGTGCAGCCACTGTGGAAAACACTGTAATAATTCTTCAAACATTTAAACATAAAATTTACACATGACTCAGCAATTCCACTTGTAGGTATATACCCAAGGGAAATTATTCTTTAATTTTTTTTTTAATTTGAGAGAGAGAGAGAGAGAGGGCATGCAAACAAGAGAGAGGGCAAAAGAAGAGAACGAGAATCTTAAGCAGGGTCCATGCTGACCATGGAGCCCAACACGGGGATCAACCCTACAACCCTGGGATCATGACCTGGGCCAAAATCAAGAGTCAAACACTCAGTTGACTGAGCCACCCAGACCCCTACCCAAGGGAAATTGAAACAGATGCCCACAGATAAAATTGCACACAAAAATAAGCAGCATTATTCGTAACAGACAGACGTATAAAACAACCCAAATGTTCATCAGTGGATGAACGGATAAATAAATTGAGGTAAATAAATACAATGAAATAATATTCTGGTGTGAAAAGGAATCAAATAACTGATACATGTTACCCTTAGATGAACTCAGATACATCATGCTAAGTAAAAGAAGCCAGACTCAAAAGGCCACATTAGTGGCCTGATACATTAGTCAGCGTTCTCCAGAGAAACAGTACCAACAGGAGATATATACAGAAGATGAGATTTATTATTTAAAAATTGGCTTATGAGATTTTGGAGGTTGGCAAGGTCTGTAGGTGAATCAGCAAGCTGGAAACCCAGGAGAGCCAAGTTTAATTTCAGTCCAAAGTCTGTTAGGCTCAAGACCAAGAAAAGCTAATGTTTCAGCTCAAGTCCAACAATAGGAAAAACGTCAGGGTCCCAGTTTGAAGTCCATCAGATAGGAAGAAGTCAGAGTTTGGTCTCTTCAAGCCTTCAGCTAGTCAGATGAGGCCAACCCACGTTAGGGAGAGCAATCTGCTTTATACATTCTACTAATTTAAATGTTAAGCTCATCCAAAAATACGCTCACAGAAACATCCAGAATGATGTTTGAGTAAATAGCTGGGCACCCTGTGGCCCAGTGAAGTCGACATATAAAATTAACTATCGCATATCACGTACATCCGGAACTAGGCAAATCCATAGAGACGTTAACCAAAGGGCCGGGGGGAGGGAAGAATTAGGTTATTACTCCGTGGGCACAGGGTGTTTTTATAGGGTAATGAAAAGGTTCTGAAATTAGAGAAAGCCAGTGCGTGCACATCGTGAATACACTAAATGCCACTGAATTCTGCACTAACACAATAATGAATTGTACACTTTAAAATGATCAATTGCACGTTATGTGAATTTTATCTCTAAGGTAAGAAATAATTTTTAAGTGATAAGGATTGTGAATCTGAGAGCAAGAACTTAGAGACAATCCTTAGGAGCTCCCATTACATTAAATATTTATGTATTTCGGCCGCAACGACGGTGCTGGAAATCCAACTAAAGGAATTGGAAAGACCTAACGTAAAGATTTCTCTCCTCATACGTTGAAGTAACATTGATCCTCCTCGGGACACTTGGGAGAAAAGCTACATCCCTCATCCTCAAAGCGCATATGCAGGAAGTGTAAGTCAGGGAACGCTTTAAAGGGCAGAAAACTTAGCAGCCCGTCATTGATTTAATCGAACTCCCTCATCAGTGAAGTCCAGACGATACTTGCGCACACGGACTCCGTAGGCACCTGGAAAAATGATGCCATGGTTGCGCGTTGGTGTGCGCGCGTGCGTGTTTTAAAAAGAAAGATTGTGTATTCACTGTAATGTCAAAATAAGAATCAGAGAAATAGGTTAGTCCAGCCTCTTGCCAAGGCAAGCGTATCCCCCAGGCTGGGACTGTGAGTGTTTTGTCTAGGGCGGTTTCAAGTGGCTCAGATGAGAAGGGCCCACGTCATTCCGTGGAAATTGAGGCCACAGCCCAGAGCACGAAGGAAATATGTCCTTACACCTTCAACTTTCACTTTATTTGGCTTGGATTTCTCCCAGCTATTCTATGCTATGCTGCATAAAGAGGTCCTTAAACGCACACACACACACACACACACTCCTCATAATCATCACTCATGAGACTGTATCACCTGCCCCTAAGATGACCAGGGTCTACTTACACATAAATGCTAAAAACTAATAGATTACTAGATGGAATGAGACCGAATAAAATCGGCCTTCAGCTTTATTCCCCTTGGCTTAGGCAGAGCTCTGTGGCAGGAAGAGACGGCTGGTCTTCTAGAATCTTCAGGTGCCATCGTTTTGCCAAGTTATCTTTATCAACTCAGTTCACAGACAGTCCCCTGGCTTACGAAGGTTCGGCTTACCTTTTTTTTTTTTTTTTTTTTTTTACTGTATGATGATGTGAAAGCAATACTCATTCAGTCGAAACCATACTTGGAATGTCGAATTTGGATCTTTCCCCAGGCTCCATGCTCTCTTGAGACGCGGGGTGGTGGCACCAACTTCTGGTCAGCCACGTGCCCATGAGGGTCAACAACCTGCACAGTGACAACCATTCTGGTCCCAGCCAGCCATTCTGTTTGCCACGTTCAGTGCAGTAGTCAGTACATTACCTGGATTGTTCAGCACTTTATTGTTCAATAGGCTTGGTGTTCAATGATCTTTCCCAACTGTAGACTAATGTAAGTGCCAGCTTAAGGTAGGCTGACTAGGGGCGCCTGGGTGGCTCGGTCGGTTAAGTGTCCAACTTCGGCTCAGGTCATGATTTCACGGCTCATGGGTTCGAGCCCCACGTCCGGCTCTGTGCTGACAGCTCAGAGCCTGGAGCCTGCTTCCGATTCTGTGTCTCCCTCTCTCTCTCTTTGCCCCTCCCCTGCTCATGCTCTGTCTCAAAAATAAATAAAACATTTAAAAAAAATTTTTTTAAAAAGTATGCTGATTAAACCAAGGCACTCAGTAGGTTAGGTATTCTATGCCTTTTTGCCTTACAATATTTTCATCTTACAATGAGTTTATTGGGATATAACCCCCACTGTAGGAGCTGTACTTTAATCTTAGATCTCTTGTGTACATCATGAAAACTATACCCTCTACGCTTTTTAGGTTTTTAAAAAAATCAAATAAGATAACTAATGTCAAAATACTATGGGCAAACAAATTCATTACTATTTGTATTGTATGTCTATGTTTCTTTAAAAACTTTTTTGACGTTGTTTTTGGTTTTGTTTTCTCTTAGATGACAACTTCGTGGAGTATCTCATGAAAGAGGGGTAAAGGCCCGGAAAGGACTGGAATCAAGACCTTTCCGCTCTTTTCCTCAATTCTATTTTCCAATTACACAAAGTCATTCTTATTTCTCATGCAAACATCTTCAAAGGTCAAATTTCACTTTATGTGAAAAAGGATCGTATGTAGAATAAGTATCATGTATGTTAATAGCCACCGTTCGTCTTTGATCTGTGACAAAATGCACATGTTTATGTAGTCGCAAGTCATGTTGTTACTGTTGCTTAAAATCAGAGACATCCCAGGTATTTAATCCTTTATCATATTGGTATTTTTCAGCCATCTGTTTTATATCTATCTTGATTAATAGTAGTCTTCTCTCCTGACATAGCAGTATTTTCAAGTGTAAACACACACCGAGAGGAAATTATTAAAATGTGGGTAACCTTGCATCGTGGATTGCCCAGGTTATATTCAATATCTTGAAGGTGCAGCACGCCAATAAACATTATACCAAATGTCGTAACTATAAACAAATAAATTGGCTCCCCCGTTTTTTAAATTGAATTTAAAGATACTTTAAAATTTAGCATTCATCAATAAATCATCACATGATAAGCTAAAAATGTCTTTGAAGGATATGCTCATCTACAGCAACATTTCTCTTTCTCGCATTTTTTGACGTTTATTTATTTTTTAGAAACAGCAAGCGGGAAGGGACAGAGAGAGGGGGGACAAAATTTCCAAAGCGGGCTCTGCACTGACAGCAGAGAGGCTGATGTGAGGCTTGAACCCAGGAACCGTGAGCTCATGAGCTGAGCCAAAGTCAGACGCTTAACAGACTGAGCCACCCAGGCGCCCCTCTCCCTTTTTAAATACCCTCCTTTGTCAGCATCTACTGACTGTTGGGTCACGAAATATACTCTAGTTTAGTTGCCTCTTTATAATTTGTTTATTCAAACTGAGTATAACAAATGGTCTGTCAGAATGTGTCAGTTTTTGGTTTTTACTTTTCATTTTCCATGAATCGAGACACTTGGGAGGTTGTATTTTACTGACCTTTCAAAAAAAAAATGATTCTGAATTAAATTATCCCATTTGAAACTTTTTGTTGTGCATTTTTTATTTTGTTAAAGTCAACTTTGACTTTCATTCATTCTCTCCTAGTTTCTTTTCTTTTGCTTTAGTTCCCCTATTGTTAGTACTCATCCATTAATCACAAAATGATTTAAGCTATAATGTTCTGAGGTCAGCTGTGCCTGCCCTATCACATTTGGTATTAAGTTTTATTCTTACTGCTTTCCAGATAGTTGGTGATTTCCCTTTTTATTCTGTTTTTGATCCAAAGATTTTATGGGAGTGTGCTTTTTTGGAATTCGAGTAGTAAAAGATGTTTTTAGTGACTTCTTAACAGACTCTGGGGCCTGGAAATTTCTATTTATTAAGTTTTTCTTCATGGCTAAATAATGAAGCCTTTACTGAGTGAAAGTCATACCAAAAATCTATAGCTTCTGCTTGGGAGATGTAAGCTTATATTCACAGCTATTTTTTTGTTTGCTGATTGTGTTATTCGTTTCTCCAAGACTTAACTTATTGTTTGTCTGCTGGATCTGCCCATTTCTGAAAAACGTCTATCAAAGTTTCTTGTCATAAATATGCTCTTACCAAATACAGCATTCTGCCTGGTTTTTGTTTCACATACTTATATGCTGTATTTTTTACCATAGAGGTATGAAACTGCAATGGTTTCCTCTTATAATCACTTAATATTCCTCTAGTCTCATTAATGCCTAATCTGAAATGCAAAATTATTATTTGAATATAGAATGCTATTAATTACATATTTGTACATTGCTTTTCCCATTTTCTACTTTTTAGGGTGTTTTGGTAGGTGTTTTATTAGTTTTATTTTGTTTTATATTACTTTTTAAATTATTCTATTCTTACCCTTATTTTTAAGCTTTCTGTATTCATTTAAGTGTGATTATTATAAATAGTGATGAGTAGGGGCGCCTGGGTGGCTCCGTCGGTTAAGCATCCGACTTCGGTTCAGATCATGATCTCACTGTTCCTGAGTTCGCGCCCCACGTCGGGCTCTGTGCTGACAGCTCAGAGCCTGGAGCCTGCTTCGGATTCTGTGTCTCCCTCTCTCTCTGTCCCTACCCCGTACACACTCTGTCTCTCTGTCTCAAAAATAAATAAACATTAAAAAAATAAAAATAAATGAAAATAAGTAGTGAAGAGTGGGTATATATTGCAACACAAGATAGTCATCTTTGATAAGACTATCCAGTTCACTTGCATATACAATAATGGCTAATAGAGTTATATATAAATTATATATAATATATGTAAATGTATAGACATTTCTAATTGCAGTTTTTTAAAGAAAATTTCCTTGGTTTTGTTAGTTTGATCATTTCTATTCTTTTTCTCTAATTAGTCAATTCTATTTTAACTTTTTTATTCCATTAATAGTTATCTCATAATTTTCTACTGTTTTTTGAAAACAAGCGACCCAATATTTCCCCCACAAAGATGTAGTGTTTCGTCTTTAAAGGTGGATCGTTTTCCCCATCAAAAAGCTTTTTTTTCCTCATTATTTCCAAAGGACTTTTGTCTCTGCACCAGGACAAAGTGTCATCATGAGCGTTTTGATGTTAGAGGGGGGCTTTTTGTTTACAGAGACCATGATTTGTAGTCACTAGATTTTTAAAGCTAATATGCAAATTATTAAAATTATAAGGGCAAAAAACCACAATTTTCCATCAGCTTTAACTTCAGCTTACAAATATTTATTTAAGTTTATTTCTTGTGTGTTAGTTTTTATTAATCTCTACACCCAACGTGGGACTTAAAACTTGAGATCAAGAGTGGCACGCTCCTTCAACTGAGCCAGCCCGGTGCCCCTCAACATACAAATCTTGTAAACAATTTATAACCTGTACTTTAGAACTCAGTCAAATTCTTTCACACATTTCAATATCTCTAGTCTAGAATCAATTGCTTAAGCACGCATTGAAAATTTTCAACATGAGATACATTGGTCAAAAGCTCTGAATGTCGACTTCTCTTAAGTATTACATATACGTTGGATACCAGAAACATGTAGATTTTCTCGATGATGACAAATTGCCCTTACACTCAAGGTAAACATATCCATTTCTGATTCAATTCTTAAAAACTAGAACCTTTCAGGTTTTGGAAATCTACTCACCTGTATCGAGAGAAGAGTTTTGCTATCCAAGCTAAGATGGGCATCTTCTACAGATGAGGTGTAAAACACAGAACTGAGAGCCACATATGCACCCAAAATGATTTCACCAGGACTACAGACCTGCATGCCAAGCCCTCTTTACAAAGAAAACAGTAGATTATTTCTAGACCCTTACAAACAAATCCTTTGATTTCAGTCTCTAATTCTATCTTGGTCCCAGCCAACTTCCTTCAGCTAATCTCTGTTACTGCCTGAAGGAAATTATATTCTTTTTACATGTTTACTGTCTGGCAAGGCCACACCTTGACTAAGGTCACGGTACTAAATCACGCTGACAAAAATAACAAACGTGTGTTGCAGAGAGTTGAGCCTGAGGAGCATGTAGGGGAATCCTACGCTCGACTTTAGGACTCTAAACCCTAGCCTCTCTAGGAGAAAAGATTCCCAAAAGCAGCCAACTTAAAACAAGTCCAATGAGAGTGTGACCCATCTTATTCTTCCATTCTAAGAGGTGAAGTTAATACCATACCCAATAAACCAATTTGCATGAAAAACTATACTATCGTAAGAAAGTATTTTGAATAACACTAGTTATGGAACTCATATTAAGAGAATATTTAGTTCCAAGCGATGTCTGAGGTAGAAAAGTTAAGGGAAAAAAAGTTACAAAATTAGCTTTCCCACTTATATAACCTATCAAAAGTCTACACTGCCTTCCTTGAAATTTGAAATTTAGGTTTTTGCAACATCAATGATGAGACGTTAGCTTTGCACATGAAAGATATTTTTCCAGGAGATCTAAATGAATTCAACATTCACTTCTCAAAAAGGAATTGATGCAGCTGCAGGGCTGAAGATAAAGAAAAAAAGAAAAAGCAGTCAAATTTCTCTCTTTTAAAAGGTTCATGGAGGGGCACCTGGGTGGCTCAGTTGGTTGAGCGTCCCACTTTGGCTCAGGTCATGATCTCACGGTTCGTGGGTTTGAGCCCCGCGTCGGGCTCTGTGCTGACAGCTCAGTGCCTGGACGCTGCTTTCTGATTCTATGTCTCCCCCTCTCTCTGCCCCTCCCCTGCTCACTCTCTCTCTCTCTCAAAAATAGTTAAACATTTAAAAAAAAAAAAAGACTTAAAACGTTCATAGAAAATACCAGTTAGAAATCTCTTCAATGGGTGCCTGGGTGGCTGAGTCAGTTAAGTGACAGACTCTTGGTTTCAGCTCAGGCCATGATCTCATAGGTCATGAGATGGAACCCCCCATCGGACTCTGTGCTGACAGCATGGAGCCTGCTTGGGATTTCTCTCTCTCTCTCTCTCTTTCTCTCTCTCTCTCTCTCTCTCTCTCCCCCCGCCCCTTTCCCCTCTCTGACTCTCCCTGCTCTTTGTGCTCTCTGTCTCTCTCTCAATAAATAAATAAACATTAAAAAAAAAGAAATGTCTTCAGATCTTGTATTAGTTATTATGTAAGACTGCACAAAGTTTCAAATTATTGTCATGCCATAAGCTAACAAGTATCAGAGAAGCAAAGATGATGATGTATGTATGTGTGTGTGTGTGTGTGTGTGCTTACAAAATAAATAATCTCTCCAGGGCTGAATGTGGTAATAGCTAAACATCATTAGAGACCTTCCCACTGAGGCAAACTTCTCCAACCTCATAGATAGGTAGGGTATTAACCAGTCTGGGCAATGGAATTGGATTTTAACAACTATAAACTAAAGCAAGTTTATGAGTAATAAAGTAATGCTACATTGAAATACCAACACAAGACTTTGGAGGTTTTTCCTATGGTTATGGGCTTATTGAGTTTTCGTTTTGTTTCCTTTTCTGTTCTATTTTGTTTCTCGTACAGTCACTGAAGTCTTAGTGGGAGTTCTCCTTCTTTGAGTCAACTGACCTAATATATTTTTAGTGATAGAACTCCAAAGTCATGAGTTTTGATAATGAGGATCCTTATTGTAATATTCAAAGTATCTAAACAGGAATATCTTTAGAGTGGTAATAACAATTATTATGGTGTTGGTAATTTGAAAAATAACTCCACTTGCCAGAATTAGGGAATTCTTTTTTTTTTTTAATTTTTTAAATGTTTATTTATTTTTGAAGGAGAGAGAGAGAGAGAGAGACAGAGCATGAGCAGGGGAGGGGGGGAGAGAGAGGGAGACACAGAATCCGAAGCAGGCTCCAGGCTCTGAGCTGTCAGCACAGAGCCTGACACAGGGCTCGAACCCATGAGCCGTGAGATCATGACCTGAGCCGAAGTCAGATGCCCAACCGGCTGAGCCACCCAGGCTCAGGGAATTCTTCGTATATTGACCACCACCTGGGGGAGGGGAAGGGGAATAGTTTTCTTTGGCAACTAGAAATAAGTATCAAATGGAAAGAGGTAGAAAATAAACAGAACCTCTAATGATCTGAGGAAAATAATGAGAATGTACCTTTTCAATTCGCCTGAAAAAGAGATTTTAATCCACCCCGTTTCCTGCTATCACTCACTGGATAAAAGTGGTGCCAACCAGAACCAGGATTCTCTATTTTCATTGTGCACATTCTTATCCTTTCAAATAGGATAGCCTCCCCTGATTTCCTCACCTCACATAACCTGAAGCCAATGAATTTCCTTTCTTATCTATTGGAAAAGAACCCATATTTATTTAAAAAGAAAGAAGAGTTTTGTGACCTAGTGAAAATTCTCTCTGGGGCCATTTTACATTTAGCAAAGAGAAAAGTGACATCGACATGTAGCTTGCTGCATAGAACTGTGTCATCAAATACCCGTTCGAACGCTTTCCTTTTCCTGAGTGCCTGATGACAAATGCCGTAAAATTACTTCAGTCGATTCTATGTTGATGGCCACAAAACAGAGATTGGGAGATCATAATCTTCTAGGAGCATTTATTGAGGTACTGTTAGCTCTGATACCATTTAATGCACCCTATATAGTAAGTGCTAAGTTGTTGTGTATAATTTGCGATAGATTGTCTCTACATCTAGAGTCCCAGGAACCCAGAGTGAGGCAAAATGGATGGATAAGTATCAGCACTGACAGAGGCAGTCTATCTATAGAAGCCCATTTCCATTTCTTGCCAACTCCTCATTTTTATACACATAAACACACATTAGTAGGAGAAACACGTTTGCCACGTGAGAGATAAGACCACGGAGACCAAAACTGCTTAGTCAGGGAACGTTTCCAGGATGTGAAGTGAGTTCTGGATGGTGTTCCACAGGACAAAAATGTTTGGCAGGAGGGAGGATGTTCATAGAACCAGAGATGGTCTCTATCCAGTCAGCTGCTGTTATCTAGCAGATATTTACTGTTGAAAGTTCAAATTCTTTTTACATCATTAGCCCCAAAGAGTTCAAAGTACACAGCAAGTGCCCTGGACAAATGATGCGAGGGCTGACAGGTGGACAATCGGCAAGAAGTGTAACGACAGTATTTCAGTTCTCCGCATCTGTCAACATCTTTTACAAACCTGTTACTTACCAAATATGTACGACATAAAAAATATGGGTTAAGACTAATGGTCAGTGGTCCAAGCTACCTACGAAGACATCGTGGCCGTTGTTCATGACACAGACCCAGAAAGAGTGCACAGTCTCTGTCAATGTCCCTGAACTCACAGTCATTTGTCACCAACCCAGCCTTCATCGCTTTCACCCCTTCTTGGGCTTTTTCACATTTTCATCTTGTATCACTTCTTGGCATGATGCCTTTTAGAAGCTGACTAACCTTCCTGTAAAATATCCATTTCTCTAAATGTCCAGAAGCTTCTTCTTTCAAGTTTCTATAGCGTCCCCTACTTAAGGGACTTATGGCACCCACTCATAGCCACGATGACAGGCACACTGGTCATGAGCACTGGCTTTGGCTTTCAATGGGTTCAAATCTCACTCCTATGCTAACATCTTGGGAACCTCTAAGAGCCTCAATATCCCATGTCACAGGGCTGTAAAAGAAGTTATGTGCCTAGTGCTTGTTAGGGAGCTTAGCACATTTAGGTTTCAAGAAATGATACCATTTAATGCACTGCTATTATTACAAAGCTATCCTATCCTAAGTTGGGAGACCACATATCCTGGTTTGTCCTCGACAGACCTAATGTCCCAACATAATTATTAATAATGCCCCCAAACTTTTACTGTCAACATATCCAGGTTTGAATGACATACACACTCTAAACTTTGTGGGCTTGGGAGACTTTCTTCTGTTTCATTGTCCCTACGTAGAAGGTAAGTTTCCTCAGGGCAAAGCTCTGTTTGTTCTCTACTGGAGGCCCAATGCCCTGAACATGCTCTTACATTGCCATTTCATAGGTTAAAAAAAATTATATTTCAGCAATTTTATGTGGGTTTGTGCAATAAATGAGCAAAGTGCCCCTTGATCAGGAGCACGCAAGACAGTGAGTTGTGGGTGTAGGTGATCATGTGTGCAGAGGAAGAACAATGTTTTATTGTTCTTATTTTTAATTAAGATAATTTATTATTTTCTACCTTAGCAGATTAAATAGTTCATTTGCAACATCTGTCTCAATCTTGCCCATTGGCCTTCTTGACCATTGAATATTCGGGATCAAAAAAGAAAAAAATATAGTTCCTGGATTTTCTTCTTATTGTGTTCATAACTAATCATCTGAAGGCATCATCTTAGGGGTCTGGTGTGATTAATTTTCAATGACTCTCACCCTTGTTCCTAGCTTCCACCTTACTACCTCTCACAGAGATTTTAGGTCGTGAAATTTAGAAGAATTGTGGAAAACACAAGTAAAAGAAAGACGGGATGAATAAATGTTGCAATGCTCAAAAAGGGAGATAAAATTAGTAATACAAACTATAGAGGCTGGTAAGTTTGATGTTAAACTGAGGAAATATTTTCAACAGATTAGTAAATAAAGAGTGTGTGAGTAATTTTAAAGTAAAGAGACAGTCTTCAGAAGTCAGGAAGGATTCACAATAACCATGTCCTGGAAGTTCTCCTCACCTTTCTTTCCATCTTCCTTTTCTTCCTCCTCATTTTTTTTCTTTTTTGAAAATTGCCTGTAACATAAAAGAGAATGCTGTAGACAGCATAAATCTGTATTTAAGCATCATTTGACAGAAATACCGATGATGTGTTTACTGTGACATAAAAACTATTGCCTGAGTTTTAAACCTTTACAGTCTAAACCTTTACAGTCAGGATGGAATACTTGCTCTAGGGATTACCAATTAATAGATCAGTTTAACAGAGGGAGATCTTTGAAGTCTTATGACTTTGGGATTCAGTCCACTTCAACATTGTCACCCACGACTTGAATGTAAACATGATTACAAGCTGATCAAATGTGTTCCTGTTATTTCTATTTTCCGGGGGGAAAAACATATTTAAAGCTATAAATCTCCTTCTAAGAACTGCATTCGCTGTGTCATAGCTATGTTGTTTGTTCTTTTTTGAAGTTTTCCTTATGATTTCTTCTTCAAATATTCAGATTTCTTTAAGTTTCCAAACATATGAGACTTCTCAGCTATTTTTAATATCGATTTCTTATTCACTGCACATAGAGTCAGAGTATATACTATGTGTGATTTTGGTTCTCTAAAAGTTGTTGAGGTTTAAGAAGGTATGTTCTCTATTGGGTGAAAGTAGTTTATATCAATTAGTTATTCAACTCTGCTACTTGTTTATTTTTTCTGGTTGACATATCCAATCCTAATTGCTGATTCATCTATTATCTCCATAGGTTTTCCAGTTGTTTATTTCTTTAATGTAGTTTTTAATGCATATATATTCATGTTTAATACACTCTGTAAATATTATTGCTTCTTATTAATATATAACATATTTCTTTTTAGCTTGCATTGATCTGATCATCTTTTTCTACCCCCTTTAACCTTATTGAATATTTTTTGTATAAGTATTACATTTGGTTTTTTATCCAATCTGTATATCCTTACCTTTCAATTCCTAGCCATGTTAGTTCTTGTTTCATTATTTGTCATGCTTTATTTTCCCCTATCAGTTTCTTGAGCTTCTCAATAACTACAGCTCCACCCACCACCCCATTCCTTGACAAAGTGATAACTTAGTAGCTCTAGTGCCCTGTTGGTTCTTCAGCAATACCTCCCACCCCTTCTACTCACCCAGCCATATTGATACTGTTTCAAAAATTATTCAGGGTATAACTTCGGGTTGTTTTTTATTCTAAGTGGTTATTTTAACAGCAATCCTACCTTTACTTCCCATCTAATAGTGCCCTTTGGGACTTACCTTTCCTTGTTTTTATTTTTTATTTTTTGTTTTTTGTTTTGTTTTGTTTTGTTTTGTTCTGTTTAGTGTCTCCTGAAAGAGGATTCTCAAAAAGGATAGTTGGGAAATTGTCTGATACCTTGTTTATCTAAGAGTATGCATTTAAATTGGTGATTTAGTTAATATAAAACTGTAATTACATGTTATGGCTTTCTAACATTTTAAACTTGTAATGCTGCCTTTCTCAAGAAATTTGATATCAGTCTGATCCTTGTTCCTTTGTAGTACAAGAGTTGCTCTTTATCTCTGGAAGTTACTAGAAACTTCTTATTGTCTTTAATATTCTCACATTTCATTATCACATATCTAAGTGTGGGTTTTCTTGGTTTATGGCATTCTAACAGTATTTACAATCTGAGATCCTCTGGCCTTCTGTTACAGTAGGAAATAATCTGTTACTGTAATTTCAATTTTTCTCATTTCCATGACCACTATTATATTATGGCATTTCTGTGTTTGTTCTCCACATTTTTTTTTTTTGCAATCCTTTTATACTTTGCCTCTCTTTATCCCTTCCTGACAGTTGCTGGAAGAATTCCTTGACAAAACATTCCAACCAATTAATTCATTCGTATTCATTCTTCCCTTTGACTCATCTGCCGTGTTCTTTATTTCAACTGTTACATGTTTATACTCATTGGCTCTAAGTGATTCTTAGTTCTGATTTTTCTTATTCTTGCTTCATGTTCCTCATATAATCTCTTATCTCTTTTAAGGTACTCTTTATCCTTAGTTTCTATTCTTGTTCTCTCTGATTTCTTAATTCTGCTTAATAACTAAGTTTCTTCTATTTGTTGTCTTTCTTTTATAGAGATTTTAATCCTAAAATATTTCATTATTATCCCCTGTGAGAATGTATTTCCTGAGGGTATTAGCATCTCTTAAGGTAATGTGTACCTGGAGGAAGAAGGTAAATTCCAGGCTCTTGTTGGTGCACTTCTGATGACTTTGAGGAGGAAAGAATTCTCCAGAAAGGGGAGCCTTCTGTGTTTCAGTCTAAACCTCCATGCTGACACCACTCTATTTCAGCCCTTTCTCTTTAGCTGTAGGTGGTCGCCCAGTCCACAGGGCGTGGATGGGTGAGGGGAGAGGAAAATGCTAACCAATGACTTGGCCTGAGCTGGGTGGCACTCCTACCCACCCTTGCAACATTCTCACCTCCAACTGTTGTTTCCGCTTTGCAGTGCTGATAGATAGGTAGCGGTCCACCCAGAGAAATTTAAAATATGCCCCCTGAACTGATTGTGCCTCAGTGGGAACCATCCGGAAAGGGACAGATTTTTGTCCCTTTCACACCAGGGTTTTTGTCAAGTTCTTAATGTTACTTGAGAACCATCAGGCTCCCCCTCACCTGTACTGTATTGCATTCCTGGGCCGGGTCTAGGGGAGTGAGTCAGCAGCACATGATAGTTTACTCTCCTGTAAGAAGCCCACAATCAAACTTGCAAATTGTAGATAAGAATAGCAAATGGAAAGGATATCAGAGACAAAATCCCAAATTATCTTAGCCGTCTGGAGAAATAGGACAAATTGAACCAGATGAAACATAATACAGAAAAATACTGCCCAGCACTTAGTTTCAGCCAAAAAGGGGAAAAGGAAGGAAGGAAGGAAGGAAGGAAGGAAGGAAGGAAGGAAAGAAGGAACAAAACAAATTATGCAAATACAGGAGCATGGAGACAAGGCTAATTATAAACAGACTTAAGGGACTGAAATTGTTATTAATAAGAGTCAATAGTTCCTAGTGATCAAACAATCTTCCAGAGTTTTAAGCAACATGTTCTAGAATGACAGACATTCAGTACTCTGACCTTATCAGTGGAGGTTACTCTGAAAAGCTGTATTCAGTTTCGAAAAAATAGACTTCAAAAGGGATGTCAACAAGATAGAAAGTCAGTACTGGCCATTTCTTTGAGACTCTCAAAACCAGATGGCCTGTGAAGAAAGTTTTGAAATAATAAGAAAGACCGACCTGAAGAAAAACTGGGGGGAACATATCATGGCCAAATCTGAGCAAGGTATTAGAAATTGAACCTGCCTTCAATGGATTGAAATAAGATAGATAAATGAAGTTATTGAATATAGATTTTGCTCAATCTGATAAAGCATTATTCTAGCCATTAAGTCATCTGAAAACTATAACTTTTCTATATGCAATACTAAGTTTCCTATTGTTAGAGATCAAAGGTTGGTTTTGTTTTGTTTTGTTTGTCTGTTAGCTTGTTTTGTCTTTATTTTTTAATATAAACCTCAAAATGAGGTCAGAAAACAAGTAGGCGTATGCACAGGTAGAGAGCTGAAGCAAAAAACATTTGAGATGGCTTCTAACTCCAAGTCTATTATTCTTGTGCCCCACGATTTATCCACAATGCTTGGGTATTTCCACACCCGAGGTAGCCTGATTTTCCATCAAGTTTAGAATCTCATTGTATAAAGCCTATTCCAGAATGCTTTGTAAAAAGGGAAATTTGGCGATAACACGTGACCGGACTAACGTATGTCATAGGCATTGCTTCCCAATCAGACTTTGTGATACTTCATACTGACCTGATGTTTACCGAGAACTCCTACTTTTCATTGCTCTTAACCCACATTCTCTACTCTGAACCTGAGCAACTTTGTAATCTAATTTGATCTAGTCAGTAATTTCAGGTAATTGAGAACTTTAAGATTCCGACTCTGACCCCAGTGTATTACCCATCCTGTCACCACGTCATCTTGAAAACAAAGCCAATAATGGCAAAAATGTCTAGATTGGCATGCTCAGAAACAGGAGAGGAAATTACTGAATTTTAATTAGCTTATGTGATGTGTTGCTATCACTTTATAGATATAAGTTTGCAACTCTCACCTCATTTCCCAACACATACTCGGAGAATGCTACTCACGCACCTGAATTGTATTAAATCAAACACCACATTTCTCCCATCAATACAGGCTAATCTTTTTTGCTTTATATTTCGCCAACTTTGGGATTAATCTTTGACTTGTTAAGTTCTTGAGACATTTAGGAAAATTCACTTCCTAATCACTTAATCAAATGAAAACAACTTTTCACTTGAAATACTTAAATCATACTTTATAATTGTCAAACTATTTTTCATAAACCTTGTGTAGATGAGCAGGTGAGCTTTGCGATCAGACAAATCTTGGCTCAAATCTCCAAACCATCGGTTGAGTTTCCTCAGGTATAAATTCTAGATAATAATACCTAGCTGCCCATGTTCAAGGAAGAGTTAAATGATGCAGCGATTGTCAATAATGAGCAATATTTATCAAGTGCTCACTATGTGCCGGGAATTGTTGTCAAGGCCTTATCCTTACCGCTCCATTCGTCATTCCCGATAGTCTGATTAGGCAGGTTGTATTATTATCCCCCTTTACAGATAAGGACACTCTGATGAAGAGGGGTTTAAAAAACTAACCCACAGTCAGGTGACCTACTAGACATTGCAGCCACCTGTCTACACAGGCAGCCTGAACTCTCCAGTTTCACACTCTGTCTTGGGAGCATGTGTTGTGTATTGACCGCTCATGGCCCTTCGTAACGACTAATTTTCTTCATAACCCTCAACACCATCCCCTCCTCGGGATAATGGCCCATTAATTTTTAAAAGTGTATTCTAATGTACACAAAATGGACCTGTCATGTTTCTCTTGTTACACGCATTCCTCTGTTTATTGCAGAATTATTACTTTTAATTTATTTATTTAAATTCAAGTTAGTTAACATACAGTGTAGTGTTGGTGTCACTGAAGAGAAACCAGGAAGAGAACCCAGTGATTCATCACTTACATATAACACCCAGGGCTCATTCCAACAAGTGGAATCTCCTTAGTATCTATCACTCATTTAGCCCATCCCCCCCCCACCCACCTCCCCTACAGCAACCCTCATTTTTTTCTCTGTATTTGAGAGTCTTTTATGGTTTGCCTCCTTCTCTGTTTTTATCTTATTTTTCCTTCCCTTCCTCTATGATCCCTTCCCTGTTTGTTTCTTAAATTCCACATATGAGTGAAATCATATGATATTTGTCTTTCTCTAACTGACTTATTTCACTTAGCATAATACACTCTGGTTCCATTCACATTATAGCAAATGGCATGATTACATTCTTTTTCTTTGCTGAGTAGTATTCTATTATATATATTTACCACGTCTTCATTATCCATTCATCAGTTGATGGACATTTGGGCTCTTTCCATAATTTGGCTACTGTTGATAGCGCTACTATAAACATCAGGGTACAAGTGCCCCTATGAATAAGCATTTTTTGTATCTTTTGGATAAATACCTAGTAGTGGAATTACTGGGTCGTAGGGTAGTTCTATTTTTAATTTTTTGACAAACCTCCACACTGTTTTCCAGAGTGGCTACACCAGTTTGCATTCCCACCAGCAGTGCAAAAGTGTTCCCCTTTCTCCCCATCCTCACCAACATCTGTTGTTTCCTGAGTTGTTCATTTTAGCCATTCTGGCAGGTGTGAGGTGGTATCTCATTGTGGCTTTGATATGTATTTCTCTGATGATGAGTGATGTTGAGCATCTTTCCATGTGTTTGTTGGCCATCTGAATGTCTTCTTTCAAAAAGTGTCTATTCATGTCTACTCTGCCCATTTCTTCACTGAATTACTTGTTTGGGGGTGCTGCTGAATTTGATAATTGAATTTGACAATTTGGTCATTGATTTTGGTTATTAACCTTTTATCTGATACGTCATTTGAAAATATCTTCTCCCATTCCATTGGTTGCCTTTTAGTTTTGTTGATTGTTTCCTTCACTGTGCAGAAGCTTTTCATCTTGGTGATTTCCCACTAGCTTATTTTTGTTTTTATTTCTCTTGACTCCAGAGATGTGTCTAAGTGAGGAGTTGCTGCAGCCGAAGTCAAAGAGGTTGCTGTCTGTTTTCTCCTGGAGGATTTTGATGGCTTCCTGTCTCACATTTAGGTCTTTCACCCATTTTGAGTGTATTTTTGTGTATGGTATAAGAAAGTGGTCCAAGTCCATTCTTTTGCAGGTCACTGTCCAATTTTCCCAGCACCATTTCCTGAAGAGACTATCTTTTTTCCATTGGATAATCTTTCCTGCCTTGTTAAAGATTAGTTAGCCATACATTTATGGGTCCATTTCTGGGTTCTCTATTCTGTTCTATTGATCTGTGTGTCTGTTTGTGCCAGTAGCCTACTGTCTTGATGATTACAGCTTTGTAATACAGCCTAAAGTCCAGATTTGTGATGACTCCAGCTTTGGTTCTCTTTTTCAGCATTACTTTGGCTATTTAGGGTCTTTTCTGTTTCCATACAAACTTTAGAGTTGTGAAGAATGTTCTATGAAGAATGCTGGTGTTCTTTTGATAGGGATCACATTGAATGTGTAGATTGCTTTGGGTAGTATTAACATTTTAACAATATTTGTTCTTCTGGTCCATGAGCATGGAATGTTTTTCCATTTCTTTATGTCTTCTATTTCTTTCATAAGCTTTCTATAGTTTCAGCATACAGATCTTTTACCACTTTTATTAGGTTTATTCTTAGGTATCCTATGGTTTTTACTAAAATTGTAAATGGGACCGATTCCTTGACTTTCTCTCTGATTATTCATTATTGGTGTGTAAAAATGCAACCAATTTCTGTACATTGATTTTATACCCTGTGACTTTGCTGAATTCACGTATAAGTTCTAGAAATTTTTTGGTGTAGTCTTTCGGATTTTCCATGTAGAGTATCATGTCATCTGTGAAGTGTACAAGTTTGACTTCTTCTTTGCCAATTTGTATGTATGTGTGTCTTTTATTTCTTTTTGTTGTCTGATTCCTGAGGCTAGGACTTCCAACACTATGTTGAGCATTGGTAGGGAGAGTGGGACATCCCTGTTGTGTTCCTGACCTTAGGGGGAAAGTTCTCAGTTCTTCCCCATTTAGGATAATATTAGCTGTGGGACTTTCATATATATACAGCCTTTATAAAGTTGAGGAATGTTCCTTCTATTCCTACTTTCTTGAGAGTTTTTACCAAGAAAGGATGCTGTATTTTGTCAAATGCTTTTTCTACATCTATTGAGAGAATCATACGGTTCTTATCCTTTCGTTTATTAATGTGGTATATCACATTGATTGATTTGTGAATATTGAACCAGCCCCCCAGTCCAGAAATGAATCCTACTTGATCATGGTGAATAATTCTTTTAATGCATTGTTGAATTCTATTTGCTAGAATCTTGTTGAGAATTTTTGCTTTCAGTTTCATCAGGGATATTGGCCTGTAATTCTTCTTTTTAGCGGGGTCTAAGTCTGTAATGCTGGCTTCATAGAATAAGTCCGGAAGCTTTCATTTCTATTTTGGAACAGTTTAAGAATAATAGGTATTAACTCTTAAGTGTCTGGTAGAATTCTCCTGGGAAGCCATCTGGCTTAGGATTCTCATTTATTGGGAGATTTTTGATAACTGATTCAGTTTCTTTGCTGGTTATGAGCCTCTTCAAATTTTCTATTTCTTTCTGTTTCAGTTTTGGTAGTTTGTGAGTTTCTAGGAATTTGTCCATTTCTTCTAGATCGTCAAATTTGTTGGCATATAGTTTTCATGGTATTCTCTTATAATTCTTTGTATTTCTGTGGTGTTGGTTGTGATCTCTCCTCTTTCATTCATGATTTTATCTATTTGGGTCCTCTCTCTTTTACTTTTGATAAATCTGGCTAGGGGATTATCAATTTTGTTTATTTTTTCAAAAAAACAGCTTTTAGTTTTATTGACCTGTTCTGTCTTTCTTGCTTGTGTGTTTCTTTATCATTTATTTCTGTCCTAATTTTCACTATTTCCCTTCTGCTGGCTTTAGGCTTATTTGGTGCTCCGTTTCTAGCTCCTTTCAATGTAAGGTTAGGTTGTATACTTGGGACATTTCTTGCTTCTTGAGATAGGCCTGAATTGCAATGTACTTTCCTCTTAGGACTGCCTTTGCTGCATTCCAAAGGGTTTGGACTGTCATGTTTTCATTTACATTTTCATTTGATTCCATGTATTTTTTATTTGTTCTTTAATTTCCTGGTTAACTCATTCATTCTTTAGCAAGATGTTCTTTAACCTCAATGTATTTGAAGGCTTTCCAGATTTTTTCTGTGGTTGCTTTCAAGTTTCATAGCATCGTGATCTGAAAATACACATGTTATGATCTCAGTCTTTCTGTATCTGTTGAGAGCTGTTTTGTGACCCTATATGTGATCTCTTCTGGAGAATGTTCCAAGTGCACTCAAGAAGAATGTGTATTCTGGTGCTTTAGGATGAAATGTTCTTAATATATCTGTTAAGATATAATATCTCTTAATGTATCTGTTAAGTCCATCTGTGTGTCATTCAAAGCCATTGTTTCCTTGTTGATTTTCTGCTTAGATGATCTGTCCATTGTTGTAAGTGGGGTATTAAAGTCTCCTACTATTATGGTATTATTATCACTGAGTTTCTTTATGTTTGTGATTAATTGATTTATATATCTGGGTTCTCACAAGTTGGGGGCATAAATATTTACAATCGTTAGATCTCCTTGATGGACATTCCCCTTAATTATGATATAATTCCCTTCTTCATCTCTTATGACAGTCTTTGTTTGAAAATCTAGTTTATCTGACGTAAGTATGGCTACTCTGACTTTCTTTTGCTATCCAGTAGCAAGATAGACAGTTCTCCATCCCCTCAGTTTCAACCTGAAGGTGTCCCCAGGTCTAAAATGAGTCTCTTGTAGGCACCAAATAGATGGATCTTGTTTTTGTCCATTCTGATACCCTATGTCTTTTGATTGGGGCATTTAGTCCATTGACCTTCAGAGTGATTATTGAAAGATATGAATTTAGTGCCATTGTCTTAGCAGTAGAGTTGGTAACTCTCTTCTTCTGGAGCTCCTATGATATGGATATTGTTTCATTTCATGGAATCGCTTACTTCTATAATTTTCCCCTTGTGCTATAGTAATCTCCTTTCCCTCTTTTTTCAGCTTCATTATTTTTCATAATTTTATCTTCTATCTCACCTATTCTCTCCTCTGCTTCTTCAATCCTCATGGTCACTGTATCCAGTTTGCTTTGCAGCTTAGTTATAGCATTTTTTATTTCATCCCGACTAGTTCTTAGGTCTTTGATCTCTGCAGCAAGGGCTCCGTTGGTGTCTTCTATACTTTTTGCAAGCCCAGGTGTAGTCTTATGACTGTTGTCCCAAATTCTTGCTCAGATATATTGCTTGTATCTGTTTTGAGTAGGTCCCTGGCTGTGATTTCTCCTTGACCTTTCTTTTGGGGAGAATTCCTCCATCTTGTCATTTTGGCTGTGTTTCTGTCTTTTGCGTGTTTTAAAAGCTTGTTATTTTTCCTACACCTGAGAGTACTGCTATGTTAAAAAGGGATCATACACTGTCCAGGGCCTGGCACTCCAGGAAGTGTTTCTGGTTTATGTTGTGTGTACTCTGTTGCGTCCAGGCTGTACTTTCCCACTGGTCAGTTCTCTGCAGTGTTCCTCCTTGTTTGCAGTGGGGAAGTATTTGGGCCTTTAACTATGTGTGTTTTGATTTCTTTGTTGACGTAACCATGGAAAAAAAAAGGAGGTGGTGGGGAGTCTGATGCTCCACAAAAAGAGAAAAGGAAAGGGAACAACAACACAAAAAAAAACACACAGAGAATAAGAAAACCATAAGGTTGATTCCAAAGAAAAATAAAAGAAAAAAGAAAGCAAAAGAAAAGAAAAGAAGGAAAAAGAATAAAAGACCCTGTTTAAAAAAAGAGAGAAAAGGAAATGAAAAAAACAAACAAGAAACTATGAGCCTGATTGCAAAAGGAGAAAAAATGCAATAAAAAAAAAAAAAAAAGAACTGCCCATGTCATTTTGAGGCATGATTTTCAGTGCACTTGGTGCATAGGGGTTGCTGGCTGTGCTGATGTTCTGGAGGAGAGGTCGCCTGCATTGGCTGAAGTCAGTCTTGCCCCAGTAAATAAGCAGTGGCCAGACACGGGGTGGGGGTGGGGAGCTGGTGTAAGCAGGTCCTGCCTATACTGGGGGCCACTGAGTTGTTCTCTATAGTCCCATTGTGTTGGTGTTGGGGGGAAAATGGTGCCACTCAATCTCTTACCCCTGGACCAGAGATCTCACACCCCCCACCGTTCAGGAAGCCCTCACAGAATAGCAAGGGCAGTCAGCTCGCCCTGCACGACTCTCCTGCGTTTTTTCTTTGGTGCGAGGCTGGGATTCAAAACCCAAAGTCTCAAAGAACTCAGCCCTGTGTGGATCTGCTTCCCTTCTCCAGAGTAGAGCCTCTCCACCCTGCTGATGAAAAAACTTTGGCTGGCACCTGCAAGGTCTTTTGTCCTTGGGGAAGCAATAAAGCCTCTTCCAAAAGTACTCCAGGAAGTGGAATGTCTTCTTCCAGTGCACCCAGAGATCCCTAAACTGTGCTATGCACTGTGGTACCAGCTCCCTCCTCCCCAGGAGCGTGTGCCACAGCTCTGCTCCAGAAAAAGTCATGCACTTTCAAAACGTCAGAGTGTGAGCTCCAAATGCTGTTTGCAAAAAAGAACTGAGACACTCAATATTTCTCGCTCCCCAGTCCATAGTTTAGAGAGGTTTCCTCTTGTGCTAACTTGATAGCACACTATCTCAACCCCTCTCCTGTTCTCTCCCTTTCATCTCTCCAGGGAAAGGGTTCCCAGCCCTTGATGGCACCGCCATTTTTCTCTCCCCCAATTCACTTCCACACACCCTGTATCTATCAAACTGTCTCCCTCCAAGTGTGGAGACCCTTCTGCTAGTCCACAGATCAATTTCCTGGGTGTTCCAAGTGATCTGACCTCAATACAGCTTGTTTGAGGGACAAGGAAAGCCCAGGATCCCTCTACTTCCCCACCATCTTAACTCCTTTGCCTGTAATACTTTCTTAATGTAATATCACCGCACACTGAGCCCCCTCAAAGTGCTTTGGGCTTTGCAGTATCCACTTGAATAGCTTATAACTTTGTCAGAATCTTCCCCAGCAGTTTGATTCTTCTAAGCCTCTGGTGCTAAGCATTCTAGAGTGAAAATTTCAGGACACCAATGCTCATGGGTGTTTTGGTTATTCAATAGTCAAATTTCTTACATTCACTCACTCTAATCATAGAGAGATGAAATTTTCCCTATTCCCTTCACCACCAACAACTCCCATGGCCTACTTGAAAATATGGCATTCCCTTAACTTTCTCCTTTTCCACTTAATGAGATGTAGTATAGAATAGGGCTGTCATTATGTACAGGCACAAAGGCACACATCTCAACAAAACGGGTCATCTTGTCTACAATTCAGTGACCTGCTCTGCAGTAAGAACTAGAAAAGCCCAGCCAACATTGTCAACTAATTCCAGATGGACACTACTCAAGCCAGATTCTGTCATAATTTTTGAACAGCCTTTTCTGGGTATTAAAAAAATATATTTAAAGAATATTTAATATCATTAGATTTTCCAAAGCATGCCAAAGAGATGCTGACAGGAAATTCACCAATGGGCTAAGGATGAAATAGTTTAAGATTTCAGTTAACAAAAGGGTTGATGATTTTTTTAAGGGGAAAAAATACCCAAGTGTAAACAGTAAAACCCACACTAGGCTAAAATGACAAATTCAAACTAGAAATTAGGTATACCAAAGATTAATTCAAGGAGCACCTTACAAGGGACTCTGAAGCCAATAATAAAAGGTTCTTAAACTAACAAAGGCAGAAGTCCAACAAGAGAATCATTGCAATTACTTTTGATCCTAAGTGCAAAGGATTTGTTCAAGGATTAAAAGGAAAGGACATAGGTACTTAATTCTCAATTTTGGTTTATTTTGAGGAAGGTATTAGCACATCTCCATATCTAAAAAGAGGAAGTGTGGTTTTGAGGGAGGAGCAAGGATTTGGGATTCAGACCACCCGAGTTCCGATCTTTACTCGCTCACTGTGATTTTAAGGACATTATTTAACCTTTATATACCTCACTGATTTCATTTGTACAGTAAACAGAGTAATTGTCTTTTTCATTGTTACAGTTTGTTTTACAGATTGTTATCACTTGTAGGGTACATATAGGAAATACCCGGTATATTGTAGGTGCTAATAACTCTCACCCCCACTCTCTATTAGGAGTAGAAAAATTACTATTATTTAAAAAAGAGAGTGTTCCAGACATGAATAGACACTTCTGCAAAGAAGACATCCAGATGGCAAACAGATACATGAAAAGATGCACAACGTCACTCACCATCAGGGAAATACAAATCAAAACCACAACGAGCTACCACCCACACCAGAGTGGCTAAAATGAACAACTCAGGAAACAACAGATGCTGGCGAGGATGTGGACAAACGAGAACCCTCTCGCACTGTTGGTGGGAATGCGAACTGGTGCAGCCGCTCTGGAAAACAGTGTGGAGGGTCCTCAAAAAAAGTTAGAAATAGAACTACCCTAAGACCCAGCAATAGCACTACTAGGAATTTATCCAAAGGATACAGGAGTGCTGATTCGAAGGGGCACATGCACCCCCATGTGTATAGTAGCTCTTTCAACAATAGTCAAAGTATGGAAAGAGCCCACGTGTCCACCGATGGATGAATGGATAAAGATGTGGTCTATATATACAATGGAGTATTACTCGGCAATCAAAAAGAATGAAAGCTTGCCATTTGCAACAACACGGATGGAACTGGAGGGTATTATGATAAGTGAAGTAAGTCGCTCAGGGAAAGACAGATATCACATGATTTAACTCATATGTGGAATTTGAGAAACTTAACAGATGATCATAAGGGAAGGGAAGAAAAATAAGATAAAAACAGAGAGGGATCCAAACCATAAGAGACTCTTAAATACCGAGAACACACTGAGGGCTGATGGGGGTGGGGAAAATGGGTGATGGACATTGAGAAGCACACTTGTTGAGTTGAGCACTGGGTGTTATGTGTAAGTGATGAATCAGTGGATTCTACTCCTGAAGCCAAGCCTACACTGCATGTCAACTAACTTGAAAATACACTTTAAAAGAGAGAGAGAATGTTCCAGAACTCCATAAAAATTTTTAAACTTAATTCCAGAAACATCTACTCTGTCCCTGCTATGTGCAGGCAAGATGGCTTAGGGTCAAATGGGTGCAAAAGGACAGACTAGCATGGACTGATGTGGTCAGTAAAGCCTTGGAGGTGAGTTCAGAAGATTTAGATGCGATTTTTTTTGGGGGGTGGGCGACGGAGGTTGGTATGCAGGGAATATTCACATGATGTTATAAAAATCTCAAAGGCCCCAAAGCAAGAATGAGAGAACATATTTAGGCAGAAGAAGAAAATCGGCCTGCCCTCTGTATATTGGAAAAAACATCTGTTTTTGGATATTTAGGATTGGCCTACATCACAGAGAACTTTGAAAGACGTTATGACACAAAAGTTTTGGAACCAAAGAGCGTACATAATATATAAAGTTGTTGAATCTTGCTGCACACCTGAAACTGATGTTAACATTCTGTGCCAGTTATACTCAGTTGAAAATAATGAACTAATTTTTTTAAAGCAGCCACTTGGATGTGAGAAGATTAAATTGTGCTAAAAAAAAAAAAAAAAAAGAAAGGTATCATTTACGATCACAAAAATCCCACGACCAGGAGATGGCCAGAGCAATTTCTGCCTGTGGGAAGTTATCCTGAAGGCTCAGGGGCTTTGCACATACAGAAATCAGAACCTGGACATAGAAATTGACCTTGGAAGCAGAGAACATGCCCATGAGACATTTAAACTGGCACTTCCACTAGGTGCCAGCGACAAAATCGCCACAAAAATCTATCCAATGTTGTGTTGGTCAAATATTCTTTGAAGAGATAACCATCTTTGAGGGCAAGGAGGATTTGTGCACTTGGTTTACCTCATTCTGGGTTTGCTGCTGTTGTCTTTGTTGTTATTGTTGTTGTTGTGGATATTATCACATATAGGGACACCTGGGTGGCTCAGTCAGTTAAGTGTCTGACTTCGGCTCAGGTCACGATCTCACGGTTCATGGGACCCAGCCCCGCGTCGGGCTCTGTGCCGACAGCTTGGAACCTGGAGGCTGCTTGGGATTCTGGGTCTCCCTCTCTCTCTCTGCCCCTCCCCCACTCGTGCTCTGTCTCTCTCTGTCTCTCAATAATAAATAAATGTTTAAAAAATTTTTTTAATTATCACATATACTTGTAACTGATGTGACTAATTGGTTGAACCAATGTGTTAATTATCTAAACACATCAGCCTAGAAGGTAGCCACCTAAAATGGCAAACATTTATTACCTCACAGCGTCTGTATGCAGGAAGGGGAGGTGGCTTACTTGGGTGTGTCTGGCTCCAGTTCTTTGTGCAGGAGGCAGTCAAGTTGTCAGCCAGCACTGCAGTCATCCGGAGGCTCCATGTGGCCGGAGAGTCCTCTCCTGGCCCCTCACATGGGGCAGCTCCACATCCAAGCCCGCTCCCATGGGCTTCTTCCCAGCATTGCCCACCACGTGGCAACTGGTCACCCCAAGTCAAGCAATTCAAAGAGAGAGCGAGAGAAAGCAAGAGAAGCGAGACAGATGTCAGTCTCCATGTCAACCTCAGAGGTGACATGTCAATACTCTTGTCATCGTCTTCCTGTTAGAAGTGAGTCGCTAACACATACACTGAAAGATAAGGACTACACACGGGCACGAGCACCAGAAGGTGAGATCACTGGGGTCATCTGGGGGAGGCGCCCGTCACGCCCAACCTCCATCCATAGCTCCCTTCCTCAGAAGCCACATTCTAGCTGGGATGGGTCTTGTGTTGAAGTTCTGGCCGATGAGACATAAGCAGTAACCTTTCTGTGTCCTGAGAAGCTTTTGCTTTGCTGATGGAGTCCCTTGCTTTCTCCCTGGCTCTAGCTCCTTCTTTCTGCTGTGATGTAGACACAGTGGCTGAATATGCAGCAGCCCCTTGGCAGCCATGAGAGAAAAGACCAGAAAAATTAAATCATCATTGGCCTTGATGTCACTTAGCTGTTGAACAAATGCCAGCAGCCACTTACCTCTGGGCTGCTTGTTTGGTGAGAAAAGCTTCTATTTATTGAAGTCGCTCCAATTCGGTTTTCTGTTATTGAAGTAGAAAATCACTCCTGATTTATATGTTAGGCTATGTCTTATATAAGGAAACACCTCCTAGGTATCAATGGGACTTTGCAGAGGAGAAGTGAAACACCCGGATATACTTACATACAAACCAGAAAATTTAAGTTCGGATTATTTATCGGAATAATCATTCTTATATGGGCGTGTTCTGCCTTTTCCTTTTCTTTCTTGGTAGTTCATAGGATTATAAAGCCTCCTTCACCTCTAAATGAATATTCAGTCCATCCCTCTGTCTGACAGATGGACCCCACCAAACCTCCCAAAATTAATGAGCAGATAAGAAAGGAAACATGGAATAAAACTGACCTAGCTGTTGTACCGGACATATGGTTGCAATTCTCTGCCACTTCCCATCAGCAGGTGGAATCTCCATCCCCACCCCTTGAATCTGGACTGGCCTTGTGTCTTCTCACGACCAAAGGGATGGGTGGAGGTGACATTGTCCCTGTTCTGGACTAAGCTTGAAGAATATCTGGCAGGTCCTGCTTTTGCACTCAGAATTTAGCCACCAGGGGCACCTGGGTGTTTTAGTCCGTTGAGCAACCAACCCTTGATTTTAGCTCAGTCCATGATCTCAGGGTCATGAGATTGAGCCTCTTGTTGGGCTCTGCACTGCCAATGGGGAGCCTGCTTGGAATTCTGTCTCTGTCTCTCTCTGCCCCTCCCCTGCTCATGTGTGCACACACTCTCTCTCAAAAGGAAGAAATAAACATTAAAAAATGTTTATATAGCCACAAGGTAGGAAAGTGGGCTGGACTACTGAAACACTGGTTGAGAGACAACTGGAGAGAAGCCTCGGGGAAAAAGAAGGCAACTCAACTCCCAGAGGTGGGCAAAGACCAACAGCAGAGCCACATAGCTGGGCCCCAGGGAACCTACAGAAACAGAGAAATAGTAAGGTGTATTGTTCTGAGCAGTTAAGTTTTGTGGGGATGTTTACTTAGCAATAGACAATCGTGACTATTAAGGAGTGGGGACCATGGCACCCCAAGTCTGGGTAGAAAGGTTCAGGGGAGAGATGAGGTCAAAATTTTAAAAAGATCTGTGTTTTCCTGATGATGGCGGATGTTGAGCATCTTTTCAGGTGTCTGTTGGCCATCTGTACATCTGTTCATCGACTGATGAATAGATAAAGAAGATATGGGCTATATATACAATGGAATGTTATTCAGCCATAAAAAAGAATGAAATCCTGCCATTTGCAATGACATGGATGGAGATAGAGAGTATTGTGCTAAGCAAAATAAGTCCAAGAAAGACAAACACCGTATGATTTCACTCATATGTGGAATTTAAGAGACAAAACAAATGGGCATAGAGAGAGAGAAAAAAAGAGGCAAACCAAGAAACAGACCCTTAACTATAGAGAACAAATGGATGGTTATCAGAGGGGAGGTGGGTGGGGGGATGGGGGTAACAGGTGGTGGAGAGTAAGAGGCGAACTCGTTGTGACAAGCACTGAGTGATGTACAGAAGTGTTGACTCATTATCTTGTACACCTGAAACTAATATTATAGTGTATATTAATTTTCTGGAATCTAAATAAAAACGTGGAAAGAAAAAAAATGTAGAAAAGAAAAGAAGCAAACCACATACAAAGAAAACATAATAGTGAAGAGATCCTACCAAAGGAGAAAATTTTAAAAGTGGTAAATTCCAAAATAATTCTACAATTACAATGCAAAGAGAAAAATTAGGAATTAAAAAATGGAAACAAGAACACTCTTAAAAACAATTATCAGTACTTCTGTGAGCTTGTCAGGGTAGATGTCTAAATTTGGGGATAAACTTGGTAGATTTTTTTCAGGTTTAAACCCAGTTTATGGTAACAACCAAGAAGAGGCAGTTTGAACCCATAAGAGACTCTTAGAAACTGAGAATAAACTGAGGATTGATTGGGTGGTGGGAGGGAGGGGAAAGTGGGTGATGGGGATTGAGGAGGGCACCTATTGGGATGAGCACTGGGTGTTGTATGGAAACCAATTTGGCAATAAATTATAAATATATCAAAATTAAATTAAATATATTAAAATTAAAAATTAAAATAAAAAAATAAATGCAACATCGGTTCATTCTGTAATAGCTTCCTGAATTCCATGTAAATAAAACATCTTATGGTAGGAAGTGTTTCACCCTACATCAAACCAAGAACTATTTTCAGCCTGAGAAAATTTTATTGTATTGTCCAATGTCCTAGCCACTAGCTGTGTGTGGTTATTGAATTTAAATTAATTAAAAATGAAAAATTCAGTTCTTCACTCACCAAAGCCACATTTCAAGTGTTTTACAGTGTATGTGACTAGTGACTAGAGTTTTGGACAGCACATACATAAACACTTCTGTTCTCATAGAAAGTTCTATCGGACGGCCATGCAAGAAGATACTTAGATTTCTTAGCACTGCTTTAGAAGTGTTCTCCTCGGTGAAAAGTGTCGTTTTTGTATTATTATTGTTGGTTCAGAAGTTGTTACGTCGAATTGTACATTGAAAGTATTCCATTACTGTAAGTACAATGAATTCATGCACGTGGTTTCCAAACCCAAGATGCCACAACAGGGGCATTGTGGGGAATTTTCATTTTCCAAGGCAAACACAGAAGTAGTAAAGACCTGGTTGGATGCTGCACAAACCACATGTTTAAGTTAGTTCACAATTTCAGCATTAACTAATACCATATAACTTTCAATAATATGACAGCTTTGTGGAGCTGAATTTCTACTGTTGGGGTAAAAAGGCAAGTACAATATGAAGACCAATATAGCTAGGACATTAGAGTGGCAGAACTCAATGACTCCGAGGTCTTAGAGGTTGTGCCATGCCCAACAGGCAAACACGTCCCATTACCAACTGACTGGGGCTATTGAAGGACGAGGGAAAAATATTATTCTTTTTTTTTGATATGTGCAGTGCTTTTGCAAACGGCTACTTTCAGGCTATAAATATTTATTAAATTATTTGGATTGAGCTACTTAACAAACAAAACCGTTGGGTACTTCTTTTGGTTCGGGAGTGTGCCCTGAAAAAATTACTGAGACACTGAGGGTGCTGTGAATCAGGAAAGTTTAAGAACGTCTAAATTAATCAATAAAAGCATAAAGACGGCATCCTTTTTTCACGAGATCAAGTTATAAATATGGAGGAAAGGAATCTCAAAGGCACATTATTTTAATGTTTATTAATTTTCGAGAGAGAGAGAGAGACAGCATGAGCATGAGCAGGGGAGGGGCAGAGAGAGACTGAGTCACAGAATCCAAGGCAGGCTCCAAGCTCTAAGCTGTCAGTACAGAACCCGATGCCAGGCTTGAACTCATGAGCTGCGAAATTATGACCTGAGCCAAAGTCGGATGTTTAACTGACTGAACCACCCAGGCACCCCACAGAGAAACATTTTTAAAGTCCACTGATCAACTTCCTCATACATCAATATTCAAACAGACACTTCTACATCATAGTTCTTGATAAGTGTGTCTTAAATAAATGCTTTAGTTGAGCAGATCGTTAGACATCTACACTTAGCAAAGACAGCCAAATATTCATTTGACAACACAGTGTTTAAGTATTTAAGTGCTTAGGACTAATACATTCTTCCTTATTCCTTCTGTGTCAAACTCATGTCAAATCAACTTTCTTAAATTCAATTCACAGCATCAAAGTCTCAATAAAAGATGTTGAAAGTTGTGGATCGTGGTGTAAAGCTCTTGGGAATACACCTTTGCGCAAGGTTTCCGACACGTCTAAGGTTTACGAGTCATACAGCAAGACATCCCGACATTGGAGTCCTTCTGTCTTCTAGTTCTATTGTTGTTCAAGAGCACTCATCAAAGCTTTCCAGAATTTCAAACATGAATGATTTTGTTCCATACATAAAAGGAAACAGATACTTAGGTGAAACTGATTCTACCCTTATCGCTAAAAATTTCACCCAAACTGATTTCCCAAGGTTTCATTCCATCCCACGTATTTACCATGACATTGCACATATTGCACAATTGTTGTCCATTTTCCACTTCCATCGTTCATTGAGGTGGAGAGAAAGGGAAAGAACTCCGGCATACCCATCAGTTGGGCAGCCGACATGAGACTTATTTTGGGGCGAGTCAACAAAATGCATACAGTTTCTGAATCTGACGCTTAATCCTGTTCACAGACTTTCCTCACTCACCCATCTGAAGCTGTTCTAAGGAATCAAAAACAACTCTAAGGCAATAGAGAAGTCCAAGGTTACTCACTCCCCAAGTTAAACTCATTTGTAGGACTTGAGATGCCCAAGGGTTCAGGGTTGCTTCTACCCAACAGCCACCACACAGGCGCACCTTCTCCTCCGCGGCATTTAGCAGGGTTTTCTACGGCACCCATCTGTTTCAGAACCTGTCACCAGGTGATCCCAACAAACCTCAGTTCTCCCATCCCACTTACCCACCCAGTCCAGTCCTATCTGGTCATCATTCATTGAGAAGCCGATGGCCACATCTTTACTTCCTTCAGGTTTGCCCTCGAATGAGATTTTCTCTGGTCAACCTACTTAAAATTCCGATCTCCTGCAAGCCTTCTACTTCCCTTCCCTGCTTCACGTTCCTCCAAAGTACTTGCTGCCATGTTATATCCTGGAGCCCTGACTTGGTTACCTTGTTTACTGTCAGTCTTTCCCCAAACTTCATGAGGGTGAGGGGTTTTTTTTAATCTGTTTGGCTCACTGATACGTCCCCAGCACCAAGACCTGCTAAGACCCATTCCTGATACACAGAGGCATTGAATACATATATTGAATACATATTGCGTATATATATTTGTTTAATAAATTCATTCCTTCATGCTTTTAATGAATATTCATTGAGCATCTACTATGCGCCAGATACAATGCTGATGAAGGTAGAAAACTGCTTTTACAAACCTGACACACCAAGGCTGAATCCCCTGGATTATAAACACAATTGGTGTGTGTGTGTGTGTGTGTGTGTGTGTGCGCGTGTGTGCACGCGTGTGTTCTGCATATGGGTATTTTCTGAAGGGTAGTAGTCTCCATTAATTTCTCTAACAGAGAGCCATGACCCCCAATATTGCCAGGAACCACTGAAGAGCTCCTTCCCACATAACTTCTGTATTTCTCCCAAGTGAATATGGTGAAGTTCCCTTGCACGGAAAGTTCACCCCCTGGAACCTCAAATTTCCCTCAATGCACCAGACTTGAGTTCTATCACACAAGTTCCTGAAAGCCCATTTCCTCTGGCTTTCTCCCCAGGCTGTTTGCAAGATGTCAATTTTTTTTAACTCTACCCCATTTACGCATGAAGTTCCTGCCATTTAACTCACTCTAAAAGTATTCTGAACTTGGTGTTGGCCCGGGCACATATTAAATATATAATTCATGGACTCCTAGTAATCTGGTGTTCATTTTCCAGTGGTGTGTGTGCCTTAACCTATCATGTTTTGGTTCCAAACCTGCACAGAAAAGGAAGGTGACAAACTGATATTTTTATTGGCTGAATAAATGCATTTCAATACTGTCAATAATGAAAAGACAATATGAACTCCGATTGAGCTCTTTTCATGAAAACGGGGGAGGGCAATTGAGGAAACCATCCAGATAATTCCACACCATGGAGTGCACAAATGTGCCATCCAAACACATTATACCACATCACTAATGATCCAACTCCCTATTGGACTATCCACAGATGGTATTGGATCCTCAAACTACCAGTTAAATAATCCAAATATTTTACTATTGACCCTTTCTTTTGGCCCTGTGACTTTTCTTCCTGTTGGAAAGGAGTGGACTTTTGTGTCCCCTTTTGCTTTCTGATCTTCATTTCACCTTCCTCTCTCCTTCCCCTAATGAGATGGAGAGCAAGCGGGGGGGCTTCACACACTTCTCCAAATGGCTTGATGTAACCCCAGCAGGTCACGTACTTCACCTGCGTGGCTCTGATTCTAATCTGATTTCTCTGGAATACACACCCTTCTGTTTCTGACAATGGAGATTTAAAACTGCATGAAAATAATATGTCTCAAAAATGTTCACTCAAAAAAAAATGTTTTTAAGATGCTTTCTTTGGGGGCACCTGGATGGCTCAGCGGGTTAAGCGTCCGACCATGATCTCACGGTTCGTGGGTTCCAGCCCCACATCAGGCTCTGTGCTGACAGCGCAGAGCCTGGAGCTTGCTTTGAATTCTGTGTCTTCCTCTCTCTCTGTTCTTCTCCCACTTGCACCCTGTGTCTCTCTCTCTCTCTCAAAAATACATAATAAAACATTTGTTTAAAAAAAAGATGCTTTCTTTACATGAGTGAAATTCCAAACCTATGCATTTTGAATGTACTGTTCACATATCTTTACCGTGCAGCTCTAGTATGTGTTCGTATGCGTTCACACCCAGAAAACTCTCTACCTCCTTGCTTTCAAAATCTAGCAGCCCTTGACAAAATTCTTTCTACTCCAATTATAAGGTTCCTTGAAAACATATCAGCATCTATCCAAACCTTCTTTTTTTTTTTTTAATGTTTATTTATTTTTGAGACCGAGAGAGACAGAGCATGAATGGGGGAGGGTCAGAGAGAGAGGGAGACACAGAATCTGAAACAGGCTCCAGGCTCTGAGCCATCAGCCCAGAGCCCAACACGGGGCTCGAACTCACGGACCGTGAGATCATGACCTGAGCCGAAGTCGGACGCTCAACCGACTGAGCCACCCAGGCGCCCCTATCCAAACCTTCTTGGCATCTCTGCATCAAGGTGCCAGCTTACAGCGCAGGCAGTTGGATTTCCCATTTTTCTCTCTCTCCTCTCCGGGCCCAGCCTCCATGCCAGTGTCCATCCCAGAGGTGCACTACCCCAGGGGCCATGCATGCTGGGATGGCCATCTGAAATCCAAAGAGAAAACCCATTTCTCTGGGCAGAGAAAACAGGAAAAGGGATCCCTGTGGTTTGAAGAGATTGAGGAAAGTGTTCATTATTTTTTTTCCCTTTCTCTTTTCTTTCTCCACTCTTTCCTGAGAGCACCCTGAGATACCCAAATCTGAACAAGGCCAAGGGAAAAAGCTCAAAAAGGAGCCTGACATTCTGGACATAGGAATGGACAAAACACGTGGAGAGCCCAAGCGTGTGGAGAAACCCCTGGGACAGATGGGCCGTTAGGAGTGTCCCCACATTCTGTGCATGAACCCACAGCTGCCCCAGGCTCCTCCAGGCTTCTGCACACAGATGAGTCCCCCAGATGCATAGCAAAAGCTTTAAAGTCAAGTACAATCCAAGCCACCACTCAGATCCCAGACTAATCCCTGAGGGGAGCCTGCATGGGGCAAACCCAAATACCACAGAAAAGGTTTTGCTAAATGAACCGGTGTTTGAACCAAAGCCCATGGAAGGTGAGACAAAACTTGTGGTCTCAACCGAAAGGGGTCGATTGCCTGCTAAAACAACTAATCAACACCCCCCCAGGGAGAGGTTAAAGTAACCTGAGTCTCACAACACAATATTCAAATGCCCAGGAAGCGCTCCAAAATTATTCGGCCTCCCAAGAACCAGAAAAATCTGAAAACTTCCCGGGGTGGGGGTGGGGGACAATCAACAGATGCCCAGATGTTGGAATTATCAGACAACGGTGTTAAAGCAGCTGTTATAATCATCTCCATGAGGTAAAAATGCACAGCCTTGAAATGAATGATAAAATAGAAAACCTCAGAGGGGAATAGAAACGATGTAAAAAAAAAAAAAAAAAACTAAACTAAAACCAAACTGAACTAAAAAAGAAACTAAACTAGAAATCAACTAAAAAATGAAATATTTGAAAAACTTACGGGATGGGTTCAGTAGCAGAATGGAAGTGACAGAGAAAACGTAAACTTGAAGACAGATTGATAGAAATAAAAGAGTTTTCTCTTTCCAGCTTTTTTAGCTGGAAAAAAAAAAAAAGAGTATCCAGGCTCCAGGACTGCCCCCCAGATATTTTCTGCAAGTACATGAAAATCTCTGTGCACACAAAAACCTGTATGCTAATGTTTATAGCAGTTATATTCATAATCACCCCAAACCAGACACAAGCCATCTGTGCCTCAGCTGGGGAGCAGAGAGGCGGGCTGTGGTTCCAGCCTGCAGCAGAACCCTCGGCCACGAAAAAGAACAAATAGTGACATCACAACCGCTCTGATGAATTTCAAGTGCCTTTAGTCTAGGAGGAAAAGAGCCAGACTCGCAGGCTAGATCCTCTTAGGACTCCACCTATATAGCAGTTTAGAAGATATGAAATGATAGGAATGAAGCAGACGTCAGAGATTGCTGGGGATCTGGGATGGGGAAAGTGGCTTCCTAAAAGCTGGCGTAAGGGAATCTGGGGGAGGAGGGAATCGTCCTGTCTCTTAAGGACAGAAGCGGCTACACGACTCCATGCACTTGACAAAGCTAACAGAGCTGCTCGGCTCGTCTGCGGCCTCCATATTGTCTATGTGAAAAGATTTATTATGGGAATTGGTTCGTGCAATTGTGAAGGCTGAGAAGCCCCGTGGTCCACCATCTACAAGCTGGAGATCCAGAAAGGCAGGTGGTGAGTCCAGAGGCCTGAGAACCAGCAATGCTGAGGACAGGAAAAAAATGGACGTCCCCGCCCAAGTACTCAGGCGTGAAAGGCAGAATTCTTCCTTCCTCGATATTTTTTTTGTTCTATTCAGGCTCTCAAGGGACTGGATGGTGCCCGTTCACATCGAGGAAGGCAAACTGCTCTACTGAATCCACCAATTTGAAGGTTAATTTCATTCAGAAACACCTTCACAGAACACCCAGAAATAACGTTTAAGCACATTCTGGGCACTCCATCATCCGGTTAAGTTGACACGTAAAAGTAACCAGCACAGGCACACTCCAAAAAGAGGGAACGTTACCGTATATTAGGGTAAAAAATAAATTGGAAGTACATAGCCCTGAGCACATCATCCTGAAGCAGTTTCTCTTCCTGGCGGATGAAATTATATGATATCAACTTTTGTTCGCCGATGAGCTGGCCATTGTCTTCCCCAAGGCTGACATTGCTTTAAGGATCTGTAGCAGATGATGGGAAAAAATAACTTGTCGAGTCGAGTGCTGTCAGAGACTTAGCACAAGCCTCAAAGAAGCCATCCCATAAACCCTGTGCATCTGAGTGAGGTTTGAAGGGCAAGGGGTTTATCTTCCCCGATTCCATTATCTCGCTACCAAACAAGGATGAGAACCACAAGGTTATTGGGATGATGAACTGCCTACGGAAAACCTTGTACAATATTTGGCATGTAGTTTGATTCAGTAGGCTGTTGTTAGTTTGGGTGAGATACCGTTCAACCCATTTCTCCCTATAGGCCCACTGAGGCTTTTCTCATTCGTAAATGCCAAAGCATGAGCTCATGGGTCTCTATTGATTATTTTGTAGCCCGGAATGGTCCCAGGAGCAGTATAGTCATCTCAGGACCTCTTGGTGATCCCACAACGGGCTAAAATAATTCTAAAGACCTTCACTTCTAAATCAGGTCAGCAAAACCTGGTCAGATCCATCAGAACAGAAAACCCTTGCAGTCAAGAACAGCTTTCATATGTTTTAGCATTCTTTATGTAGGTAGAATTAATGTATGAGAAATTTCACATATTTAAGTGTGCAGCTGGATGAATTTTGCACATATGACACGATCATCCACCTCAAGATAACACTCCTTATGCCTTTATGGATTCCCCCATGCCCTCTGTTATCTGCCCCCTCTGCTGTCCCCAGGAAATTACTGATCTCCTTTCTATTTCCCAAGGTATTCCTCAATTGTTTGCATTTTCTAGAATTTTATAAATGGAATTGTACATGATGCACATTTCTCTTTGGTCTGGCATTTTAAGACACTTCCCTGTGATGGCTCATGTCAATTGACTTGGATGGGTACACGGTAGCTGTCTGAAGATTCAGCTACTACAAATAAGGCTGCTATGAACATTCACATACAAGTCTTAGTGTGGACATTCCCTTTCATTTCTCTTGGGGAAACCCCCAGGGTGGGATAAGTGGGTCGTATGGTGGGTAGGTGTTTAACTTTTCATGAAACTGTCCAAACATTTTCCAAAGTGGACATACGGTTTTGGATTCCTACCCACTGTTGATGAGAATTCTAGTTGTGATATCTCATTGTGGTTTCCGTGTGCATTTCCTCAACGACTAATGATACAAAGCATCATTTCTTTGGTAAAGGATCTGCTCCAACATTGCTCCTCTTTTCCCTAGATTTTTCATATTCTTTTTTTTCATTACTCTTACTATTGAGTTCTCTATGTGTTTTTCAAAACAAACCCGTTTTCAATAATTTCTCCCAGTCTCTAGCTTGATTTGTTATGTTCTTAACAGTGTTTTGAAGAGAGAAAGCTTTTGTTTTGTTTTATGATTTCGATTAAATCCAATGTATACATCTTTTTTTTTTCTTTTGTGTTGGGCTTTTGAACCCTCTTCAAGAAATTTTCGTATAATCCATGGTCACAACCATTTTCTCCTTCATTTTCTTCTGGAAATTCTATACTTTTACTTCTGACACTTAGGTCCATGATATTTTTTGAGTCCCTCACATCTCTACACAGTCAAACATATGGTTCATACTCAACAAAAGGTTGTTCGATTAAAAGGCTCATAAGGGTTTTGGGGTTCACGACTTAAAAAGAGATGAAACATGGAAAGGAAAAGTTAGGGGAGGTAAGTCAGGGTGGGGGGAGAAGACAATGTCTGCTGTTATTCAAACATCTCCATCCAGAATGAGAGTGACCCCCTGGGAGACTCCTAGGCCAGGATCCCGTGTGGGCTGTGACCAAGGGAAGGAACCAGAAACAGGGCAGCCTAGACTCAAGAAAGACCCTGTGGCATCTACATACCCAAAATGAAAAGACCAGAAGAGCAATTATGAGTAGATGGGTTTGAAGACATAGTGTGTGGAATGATTGAAGGCCTCAAGGACACCAAAACTCCCCTCAGCTTCACCCCTCCTCTGCTGGACAAACTTCCAAAAGAACATACTTGGGGTACCTGGGTGGCTCAGTTGGTTAAGCGTCCGACTTCTGCTCAGGTCACGATCTCACAGTTCATGGGTTCGAGCTCCACATTGGGCTCTGTGCTGACAACTGGAGCCTGGAGCCTGCTTCAGATTCTGTGTCTCCCTCTCTGCCCCTCCCCTGCTCATGATCTCTCTCTCTCTCTTAAAAATAAATAAACATTAAAAACTTAAAAAAAAAAAAAAGAACATCCTTGCCCTCCATTATGGCCTGCCACTGGTGGGATGTTTTCTAGGCAGGACATGTTGTCTTGTATTCCTTTATTGAGTGAGCACCTGAGACCCCAAAGCTAAGAGCCCAGGAGACCAGGGGAAGGCTTCTTTATGCCCTCAGGACGAAGTTCAAAAATCCTTCCTGAGGCCATCAGTGTTCTAAGCAATCTGGCTCATTCTGACCACTCCTTTCTTCCCTCTCAGCATCCCACTCAGCCTCCTGTCTGCCACGTCCTGAGTGGGCCTTACTCCCCTCCATCCCCAGCCCTTCCCTCTGCCCTTCTCTGAAACTAAAATGTCCTCCCCTCACCCAAGAGCTCCAAGATCCCCTTCAGATCTCAGCTTGGGGTGACTTCAGGGTGACTTCTCTTGACATGCCCTCTTAGACTCTCTCCCACCCAGTAGCATGTTCCTGTAGTCTCTTATGTGTCTCCTTCTTAGCACTTGTGACTGTACTTTGTGTGAGGGGCTATTTGGACTATAAGCTCAGTGTGAGAAGAAACAATGCCCACTATGCCCGCCTCCAGCATCCTTCTGGGGTCAAATTAGTGTTCAAATAGTGGTTGAATGAATATGTTGAATACAAAAGCTAAAATAGTTGGGCATAGGTAACAGGAAATACCCAACGTGTTGTCACAACAATTTGCATTATTTTTAATATTCTTACAATATTTGTTATGAGTCTGAAAAATTCAAGCACTCGCAAATCACTAGCTTCAAATATGGATGTCATAGGATCCTTGGATTGGCCAACTGTGCTGCAAAGCATAGTCGTAACGAATTAGCATCATGGGCACCAGTTCAAGGTCAATCATACATGACAGCTCAAGAGGTCCCCCAGGAACATGAAGGAAAGTGGATGAAGAAGGCTGAAACCCACAGAGAGAAATGTTGACAGAGACATGAAAAGGAATCCAGTGGGTCCAGAAGTAATATCAAGGTAATGCCAGGGCACAGAAAAGCAGTAAATTTAACTACTAAATTCTTAAATAAAATGACTTTGGGGAGTGAACAATCACAGGAAGTTTATGCTCTCTGAATCACCCCTCTTTGCAAAATTACAAGGCAGATTTTATTAAATTTAGAACATTCTGAAAATAGTCATATTTGTACAGGCTTTCAGTAAGTAATTTCTCTACCATTCAGTCCAGGGGAAAAGAATTTCACCTGAGTATATCTCCACAAAGACCTAAGCCTTGAGTTGCAAATATGAGAGAGAGAAAGCAGAGTAAATGCTTTCTTTGGGAGGCCGTTCCTCTCTGTCCTTTTATCATGGAAGAGGAAAATGTATGGAAGAGGAAGATTCAATGCTTAGCATTTTCTCTTGGGCAAATGTTGAGTTCGGCTGCCTCTGAACCGAGAAGAAAGCCAACTGTCATAACAGGGAGCTGAGAGGTGCAATCTGAAGGAGAAACGAGCTTATCATGGGAGGCAGGAGTGGGCAGTGGCCACAGTCCACATCACAAAGGGAAGATATCCCCTGGAGGACCAAAGGGAAACCGCGGAGCTTTTCAACAGAAGGAAGGAGGACGGAATTTAGCTGGAGTGTACTAACCTCACATGTGTGGTCCGATACCTCTTGGGGAGATTATGCTCAAATCAGTGTCAGGGGACATTACTCCTTTCCAGGGTAACTTCCAGCTGCCATCTGATGTCACAGAAAACTTATAAGCCTTTCTTTCTTTTCTTGTCTTTTCTTTTTTCTTTTCTTTTCTTTTCTTTTCTTTTCTTTTTTCTTTTCTTTTCTTTTCTTTTTTCTTTTCTTTTTTTCTTTTCTTTTTTTCTTTTCTTTTCTTTCTTTCTTCCTTCCTTCCTTCCTTCTTTCTTTCTTTCTTCTTTCTTTCTTTCTGTCTTTCGTTTTTCTTTCTTCCTTCCTTCTATCTTTCTTTCTTTCTTTCTTCCTTCCTTCCTTCCTTCCTTCCTTCTTTCTTTCTTCTTTCTTTCTTTCTTTCTGTCTTTCGTTTTTCTTTCCTCCTTCCTTCTTTCTTTCTTTCTTCCTTTCTTTCTTCCTTCTTTTCCCTCTTCCTTCTTTTCTTTCTTTCTTCCTTCTTTTCTTTCTTTCTTTCTTCCTTTCTTTCTTTCTTTCTTTCCACAAATTGCACAGCAATGTGTTGAAAATGATATTCTCCTCTCCAGAAAAAGGAAAGTGTTCTCTCAGGGCTGTACAACTTCACAGCTTTTGAGATATGGACCCAATGTTTGGTGCCCCAGTGAGGAGGCCACTTAGAAACATACATGACTCTCAACAGCCGATGGCAGATCCTGGGCAGAATAACAGAGGGCACAATTATGTGGTGTAAACCAATCCGAGGGCAGAAATGGGTTCATGGTACACAGAATGGGTGAGTAAGGTGGCAGATACATGGATTCGCCAGGTAAATGAAGACCCGTCCTCTTTCAAACACCAACACACGTTTGCTCCAGGCACTTTTAGTAAAGCCCTCTAACGTGCATCAAACACTTCTGGAAGTCTTAAAGAAAGGCAGAGGCCCATGGGAGAAACCTACAAAGTTGGGGGATGGGAGACCCTGCATTTCAGCGTGAGCTCACCACTCGCTGGCTGGGTGTACATCAGTAAATCACCATCACTCTTCAGAGAACAATAATATCGGATGGATGACCTTGTTTAATAATAAACAATAGCGCCCTTGTGTTGAGCACTTTACTACATGTGAAGCATCCTTCCGTGTGCTGTGCATGCTCATTGTTACTCAGAAAGTGCAGTCATCAGCGAAGGTTGAAAGGAGGAGCGGGACACCCCAGGAACACCAAGAGGCTTGTTGCTAAACCAGGCAGCTGGATCCCAGAGCCCATGATTCCAGCCAGTACCCCATTTTCGGGCACATTGAGTGACCACAAGTTACATAATGTATGTAAGGTCAGCATTGTTTCATCTGTAAAGTGGGGGTGGCTGTAGAATCTAAGTATTCGGGGAATTGAGTAAGTGAGTCATGCTTCCTATCAGCCACACCCCAGAAGGCACCCAGCGCGTGTTAGCTTGTTCCGTTCCCTTTCCTTGGGAGTTAGACAAAGCTGGTTTTGAGCCCCAAACCCATACACGTTACTTAACCCACGCACCGGTTACACCAGGCGCACTGGGAGTTGGTGCAGGATAAACCGAATAGTTTGTGTGTGCAGCACGTATCTTTTGACACTTTTGATGGTCAAAGGTCTTTCCCACTGCTTTCTGGCATCTCCAAACGGCACATGCATTTCAAATTGCAAAAGATTTCATCTTTCAAAAAAGTTTTAAAACTTCAAAACATTTTTCAAAAAAAAAATTCCGAAATAAGAAAGATAAACCAAACTCTTTTATCTGTCCTCCAAACCTTCACCTCTTTTCTGTATTTCTTGTCTTCATTAATGGCACTGCCCTTCTCCATCATCACAACTAGAAGGACCGTTCTACGATTTTCCATCGGTGTCCAATGCCCTACCTCGGGTTGGTCACCAGGTCTGGCCCCTCTGCCACTGCTTATTCACGACCTTCATCATTCCACGTTCTGCTGCGCCTGCCTGCCTGAAATATTTTCCACCTCCATTCATCTTTAGATGGCTTCCTCTGTTCTTTCTAAAACCCAGATCTTTCTGTTTCAAGCCTTCCGTGGCTCTGCACTACCCATGAGATAAAGTCCAAGAGATTGAGCAGTTCGGTCCAGAATTTCAGGACCTCTAATCATCTGTCCCAAACCTGGTCCTTGCATCCAAATTCCCACCAGTCTCCTACCAATGCAGCCTGAGCCCAGAGACGTCTTGCTTTTCCCACCTCTCTGCCCTGGTTCACACAGCCTCTTCATCTGGGTGTCCTCTTTCCCTCTTGCCTCCCAAGAAAGCGTTACTTATCCTGTAAGTAACGCTTTGAGTTTGAGTTTGAGTTAGACTCAAAACTTCTCTCACCATCCCCTTGCTTACCCAAGCCAATTTTAAGTAATAGGCAATTTTAATTTCTAATACATGTCATTACGAAATGTTTCAAGCAAAGATGAGAAAATGCCATAACCCAGGTGCTGCCCACCCCCATTTTTTTACCGGGTAACAATTTATCATGTTAGCATCAGATCCCTTTAAAGAAATAAAATATTACAGATCCAACCCAAAGGTGCCCCTGTCTTTGCCTCCCTCCTTCCTCACAGATACAGACTGCTCTGAAGTGTGTATGTATCATCTGTATGCATGCTTCTGCACATTTTTTAAATTTGAATTTACCCTTTAAATAACTTAAATAATTAATTCACTACTTTGGAGAGCAATTAGGCCATGCCTCATAAAATTGGAGATGCCTATCTTTGGAGACTGGTAATTCTATTGCCTGATTTCACCCAGAATAACTCTCTTTGTGAACACAAAAATATGTAAATGTGTGTACTGAATTATTGTTTATAATAGTGAAAAAATTTAAAAACTATACTTGCCTCTAAATGAGGGCAATGAATGGATAAAATGTGACTTACTCACACAACGTATTCCTTGGAGCAATTAATAATTGGAAACTATTTAAAAAATAAAATAATTGGAACCTAAATTTTACTATTATCAATCAACTAAGACATAAGCCAGAACCATAATATCAAATGAAGTAAAACAAGTTATAGAAGATATATAGTACAGGATACCTTGTTCTTTTTAATGGACTTGCTCAATCCCATTCAAAATTGCACTGGCATTCTTCTCAAAGCTAGAACAAACAATCCTAAAATTTGTATGGAACCACAAAAGACCCCCAATACCAAAATAATATTGAAGAAGAAAACCAAAGCACGAGGCATCACAATCCCAGGCTTTAGCCTCTACTACAAACCTGTAATCATCAAGGCAGTATGGTATTGGCACAAAAACAGACACATAGACCAATGGAATAGAATAGAGACTCCAGAACTGTCTTGTGGACAGAACTGTTTTGTGGACCCACAAAAGTGTAGCCAACTAATCTTTGGCAAAGCAGGAAAGAGCATCCAATGGAAAAAAAAGACAGTCTCTTTAACAAATGGTGCTGGGAAAACTGGACAGCAACATGCAGAAGAATGAACTTGGACCACTTTCTTACACCATTCACAAAAATAAACTCAAAATGGATGAAAGACCTAAATGTGAGAGAGGGAACCATCAAAACCCTAGAGGAGAAAGCAGGCAACAACGTTTCTGACCTCGGTCACAGCAACTTCTTACTTGACACATCTCTAAAGGCAAGGGAATTAAAAGCAAAAATGAACTATTGGGACCTCATCAAGATAAAATTTTTGCACTGCAAAGGAAACAATCAACAAAACTAAAAGACAACTGACGGAATGGGAAAAGATATTTGCAACTGACATATCAGATAAAGGGTTAGTATTCAAAATCTATAAAGAACTTACCACACTCAATACCCAAAAAACAAATAATCCAGTGAAGAAATGGGCAGAAGATATGAATAGATACTTTTCCAAAGAAGACATCCAGATGGCCAACAGGCACATGAAACAATGCTCAATGTCACTCATCACCAGGGAAATACAAATCAAAACCACACTGAGATACCACCTCATGCCAGTCAGAGTCAGAGTGGCTAAAATGAACAACTCAGGAGACTACAGATGCTGGCAAGGACGTGGAGAAACGGGAACCCTCTTGCACTGTTGGTGGGAATGCGAACTGATGCAGCCGCTCTGGAAGACAGTGTGGAGGTTCCCCCCCCAAAAAATTCCTTAAAGATAGATCTACCCTATGACCCAGCAATAGCACTGCTAGGAATTTACCCAAGGGACACAGGAGTGCTGATGCATAGGGGCACCCATACCCCAGTGTTTATAAAAGCACTTTCAACAACAGCCAAATTATGGAAAGAGCCTCAATGTCCATCAACTGATGAATGGATAAAGAAGATGTGGTTTATATACACAATGGAGTACTACGTGGCAATGAGAAAGAATGAAATCTGGCCTTTTGTAGCAACATGGATGGAACTGGAGAGTGTTATGCTAAGTGAAATAAGTCATACAGAGAAAGACAGACACCATATGTTTTCACTCATATGTGGATCTTGAGAAACTTAACATAAGGCCATGGGGGAGGGGAAGGGTTAAAAGAAAGTTACAGAGAGGGAGGGAGGCAAACCATAAGAGACCCCTAAATACGAAGAACAAACTGAGGGTGGATGGGGGGTGGGGCAGAGGGGAAAGTGGGTGATGGGCGTTGAGGGGGGCACTTGGGACAAGCACCGGGTGTTGCATGGAAGCCAATTTGACAATAAATAATATTTTTTTAAAAAATAAATAAAAAATAAAAATTTTCTAAGTGACAAAAAATAAAAAAATAAAAATAATTAAAACACATGCCAAAAACTGAAAAAAAAATGGACTTGCTCATATTTATATGATTACTCACATGCTATCATTTTCTGACACATTTTTGGGGGGTTAAGGAGTAGATATTATTTTCTATGGATCGTGCTTCCTTTTTATTTTTTCCCTTGACTTTTTTTAATGTTATTGCGGTTAAACTGATCAATCTTACCCCCAAACTTCCTAGCATTTTAAAGTATTCATTTTAGGTATAGTTTTGAATAGTTGCTGTAAAACATTAACACATATATTAAAACAGATTTTTCTGCTGATTCACAGAACTATTCCATATCTATACCTTTCCTCAACGAGGATAAGAATTTTAGCAGTTTCACTCCTTTTTCTCTCACTTTTCACAGTTTCCCAAATTATATGAGATTTAATTTCTGAATGATTGCTGAGGGAGGCAGTGCTCATTCTCTGTTTAAACAAGTATTTAAATTCAGCTAGCACGTAGACAGATTTCTTCGCGGGCCACTCTTTTTTACAGCCCATGACATCTTCATATTTTTCTCTTTTTTTTACATGTTTGTTTATATTTGAGAGAGAAAGACAGAGTGCAAGCGGGGGAGGATCAGAGAGAGAGGGAGACACAGAATCCGAAGCAGGCTCCAGGCTCTGAGCTGCCAGCACAGAGCCTGACACGGGGCTCGAACTTAGGAGCTGTGACATCATG
>NW_026057576.1:2753071-2818042 GCF_023721935.1 Panthera uncia | reverse complement strand
ACAGAGCACAAGTGAGGGAGGGGCAGAGAGAGAGGAAGACACAGAATGCGAAGCAGGCTCCAGGCTCCGAGCTGTCAGCAGAGAGCCTGACGCAGGGCTCGAACCCACAAACCGTGAGATCATGACCTGAGCCGAAGTCGGAGGCTCAACCGACTGAGCCACCCGGGGGCCCCAACGTCCTTTTTATTTAGCCTTCACAGTCAGATGAACAAGTAAGTAGGCATGGGGTCATTGTGTATTCTGAGTTGTTTTAGCAAATGACTTTGAAGGTATTGTCTCACTGTTAGCTTCATTATTTGCTGGTATCCGCGATGAGAAGCTTGATGCTCATCTGATTCTCTTTGATTTTCAGTTGTCTGACCTTCCTTGGTGGAGAATTTAAACCTTTCTCTTTGATAGTTGCGATGTCACTAAACCATGTCTAGGTGTGTTATCTTGCTTGCTCATCTTATTCTGGGTCCCCTCCAGTCTCAAGAGCCACGACCTTCTTTAGCTTCTGGAAATTTTCTACTCTTCATTCTGCTCCTTCTCTTCTGGAACCCGTAGCTGGAGGTTTCATTTCCAGATCATCTTCCATATCTTTTAGCCTTTTGCCCCTCATCCGTGGCAACTCTCCAACATCTTGTGGTAGATAATTCATTGCCTCAACTGCCCACTTTGATAATTGAATCTCAGCTGTATTACTCTGCATTCAACATAACGAGTTGTGTTCTTTGTTTCTGATGATCATATTTAGCATTTTTAAGACACCCAATGTTTTTTTCATATTGCATGTTAGTTTAATGGATGGGATGACTCCTTGATTATCCCTCTGGTTGTATTTTAACTTTGGTTCTTTTAATTGCCTCTACCAACTCTGCTTTTATGGATACTCTCGGGTGTGTGTGTGTGTGTGTGTGTGTGTGCGCACATGCTTGTGTATGTGCATATATGTGCTAAGTTATTGCGTGTCTTTTTCATAATTAAATATTGGTGATTCCTGGTGTCTATATTTGTGACTGAGGGTTTCTCCTGATTATAGCCCAAATAAGAATTCTTGTTCACTGATCGATGGATACATCTGGTGATGGGGGATATTCCTCCAATATCTTCTTTGCTCCTCTGGACCGCATGCCCACTACGAGAATAGCTCATCTCTGAATTCCCGTTTTGCAGAAGAACACTTCAATTGTAGCTCTGAACCAATGCTGGAGTCAGCTATGATGCTTGCTTTTCTTTCTTCTTTGTATTTCTCTCTGTGGATGTTAGAGAGACTCAAAGTTCCTATGACTGGGGTCTCCTCTCTTCCATTCAGTCCCCAGGTTATTTAATTGTCAGGCTTTATCCTGAGAGAACGTGCTGTTACTGCTGCTGGATGCTCGGCACAGGGAGGGAAACAAGTCATCTGAGGCATCTGTCACAAACGCAGAAAATTAATCAGTTGCTTAACAATTGCACCATCAAAGTCCTGCTCCGCTATTCTTTCAGTACGGGATTAAATTACCTCAAGAACTGATTTTACCCACAAAACAGGTTTGTTCTGCGTTTATTTAGGGGCATATCTTATGTCTTTCTTTGTTTCTATTTCTATGTGCTTTCTTTCTGAAATCTCTCGAAACTTTGAGATTACTCTGTGACACATGTTAAGTTTTGCCGTGCTCTAATTGTATTATTTTCAAGCATATTTTTCTAAAAGTATTCAGGAAATTTTGGTGCGGGAAGGGAGCTTAATACAATACCTAGCATTTTGTCAGTATCATTTAAAAGGCCATATCCCATGATTTTCTGTGTGTCTGTTTCTCCTAATTGAACCTTCAAAGCGATAATCATACAATTTGTAGTTATGCCTGCCTAGCACTGTGTGCATCACAGGCTCTCGGAAAACCTTTTTTTAAATAGATGCGTACTGAGTTTGTAAATACATCACCACTCAACACAAAGCACTTGAAGTGGCAAAAAAAGGATGAACTCTGAAAACTTTTAGCCCAGTCAGCCCCTCGGTTCCCTCTTATCTCCTTCCTTACTTCAATCCCAGAATGCTCCCATCTGATCATTTATTTGCTTTTGTCCTTCTATTTTCCGGTTTGACACGGTTAGAACAGAAAAGCACGTTGGATCTGAACTCTGAAGATGTGAGTCCGAGCCCCAGTATGGACCTTTACTAATGCTGGGGTTCTGGAAAATTCGTTTACCTCTTTCCGGCCCTCAGCCTCCTCCTCCCCCAGATGGGGAGTCGGATGCCTGCCTTTCCCACCTGCCAAGGTTGTTGTTGGGATGCCTAGATTTGATAATGCCAACGATGCCTTGTTATCAAGTTTCTGGTAGTACAGCAAGCACCTGTGAATGGTGTTTTCATTCGGAGCTACGGAAAAGAAAAACGAAAACAACTCACTACCTCACTTCTCTGTTCCAGCTCCGCCGGGGCTCCAGCCAAGCAGGAACAGCATATGCTTCAGCCTTCTTGCCCGCGCACTTGGTGCTCCTCTCATGGACTCTCCGGGAAGAAGCGGAGTCATTTTCCAACAATGACCACGATCACATTCTCATTCCATCGGCGCCTCCAGAAACCTGCCGTTCCCCGTGGAGAGGGGGAATCAAGGTCTGCTCTCTTTGGACCCAGACAGGACTCTGCGACCCTCTCGGTGCAGAACCCGGAGGAGGTCATGCCGTGTGGCTTCCAAGACTAGGTCCAAGAGGTGGTCTCGCTTCCACTCAGCCGTCTTCTTGGTCTCGGGGTCGTTGCCCTTAGAACCCAGTTGCAATGTCAGGAGGAGGCCCGAGCTCTACAAAAAGCCACGTGCAAGTGCTCTAGCCAACTGCCAGGAGTGTAAGGGAACGCGTCTTCACAGCATTTCAGCCCGGCCTTGGAACCACCCAAGCCGGTGCCAGAGTGGAACAGAAATATCGACGGCTACCGCCCAAACTGTGGGTCCCTACACAAAGCAAACGCTGCCATCATTTTAAGCCACTCAGGTTTGAAATAATTTTTTTACGCAGACACAGCAAGTGAAACGGGCTTCTTGGATCCTCTCTCCCTAATTTCCAGACAGTCCACGCATTCAAGCTTTTCAAACATTTTCCAAATACCCATCACGCTGGCTGCTTTCCTCATGTGCCACGTGAGTAAAAAACACCCTTGCTTTAAAATCAGCATGCACACTCCCTGGGGCGCCTGGGTGGCTCCGTCGGTCGAGCGTCTGACTTCAGCTCAGGTCATGATCTCGCGGTTCGTGAGTTCGAGCCCCACGATGTCAGGCTGGCGGCTGGCAGCTCAGAGCCTGCTTCAGATTCTTCTGCCCCTCTCTCTCTCCCCCTCCCCCATTTGCGCTCTCTCAAAAATAAATAAAACATTTAAAACACACATACACAATAAAGTCAAAACTCCCACTCCTAAAAGCTTTGGTAAAATGTGATGTCAAGATATCCTCGGGCAGACAAGCTCTGTCAGCTCCAGACCACCACCTACACCTTCCTTCCATCCTTCCTCGTCTCATCCACAAACCAGGCAGGCAAAAGCCAGAAGCTTCCCTCTCAGCCTCTGAAAAGTCGATGCCCTTGGACTTCAGCAGCCCACAGCCAATAAAAAGCCGCATCTACAAAAACCCTTCCAGGGGGAGGGCAAGTCACTGCTTTTCCTTCGCAAATTGTAAAGTGAACTGTTTCTGACGTTTCATGAAATGCCCACGGCAGGGTCGAGGAAAGAAAATGTTTTGGTGTTTTGTTTTGTTTTGTTTTTGTTTTTGTGTTTTTGTAAGAGATAAACCCCGATGAAAATGTTTCGTTTCAGTGTTTGGTAATTCACTCGTGCCAAAAATCAAGTTCCCTTTCATGACAACCACATTTTGTAGGATAAAGGGGATGGGGACACTCTTGTAATGAGATCATCGTTCTTTAGGATACCGAGATGCCTAATGGAAGGAGGCTACCACAGTCAAAGTAGCTGTCTGCGATCCTGTGAATAAAAAGAAGTGTTGGGTGGAATTCAACCGTCCTGTTTGTTCTCTGGGGCTTGTTCTCCTTTATATTTTCTGAATTCAGTCAAATGGCGTGTGTGTGTCATCACAATCTGAGAATGCATCTTCACAAGACGGAAATAAATCATGAATCACTCATGGGGGGGGGAACAGCTGTTCATCAGCATGACACAGGAGTTACATTGACTCAATTGGATACTGAGGCAAGATCTCCCCAGGGCGGAGAAGCATAGAACTTATCCGCCGTAGACATCCACAAGTCACTGCCGAGTCCTTCCCCTGACAAACATTTCCCATCGTCCTTTCTGGAAGATCCCCATGATAAAACGTCTGAAGGATTGCAATATCTGGAGTCTTAGATCGAACCTGATCCAACTTTGCAACAGCCGGATTCTGCCACAGAAATAACAGCAAGAAGCTTGGAACTCAATAGATCATTATCACGTAATTATTTTGTCGAACAATAAATGTCCTGGTCAGCTATTTGGCCTGGAAAGATGTGGCATTGGGGAACCTGGAAGTCTCCCCGAGTGAAGTATAACTTAACTGTAAGAGAAGCAGCAGGTTCTCCTGGAAATCACCGTGGGATTTGAAATAGAGGTCCTGGCCCTGCAGTCAACCACAGAGGCCACCACCTTCTGGGCCAGTTTTCCCAACTGTGAAATCACAGTGACAGTGTTTGCTCTACCAACCTTACAGTGATATGAGAAAAAGTGAAATCATTTCGAGTTTGTTGGAAGGAAGAGATTTTAAGATTTAAAAATGAAGCTTTTTGTCCACTGGATGCGATATACTACAAACTATAGTCATTTGTGTTTCAAAATAAGCCCGTGGGGCACCTGGGTGGCTCAGTCGGTTGAGCGTCCAACTTTGGCTCAGGTCATGATCTCACAGTTTGTGAGTTCGAGCCCTGCATCGGGCTCTGTGCTGATGGCTCAGAGCCCGGAGCCTGCTTCGGATTCTGTGTCTCCTTCTCTCTCTGACCTGCCCATGCTCACACACACTCTCTCTCTCTCTTTCTCTCTCTCTCCCAAAAATAAATAAACATTAAGATTTTTTTTTTAAATAAGCCTGTGACCTGAGATCTCTCCGTGCCTGGGAAAAGCCTTGGGATTTTCAGTATTTCTGCTTATGTGTGTGTGTGGGTGGCAGAGGGGGGAGGGGGTCCTGTAAGAGTTTCAGTTTTCTTGGCTTTGCTGAGGCAGCAGCAGCAGCTGAAAACTGTCAAAATGGTTTAGGTATGTGGACCATCACCAGAATTCGAAGGAAACATCGCTTTTCCTAACAAGCAGAGGTAGCAAGAGCCTGAGATATGGGAAATGTTCTTTGATTTGGCCTATAGAGGAAGAACATTGTAAAAGTCTTTAAAGCACTGTAGAAACTATTACTCACATGAAGTGTTCATCCTTAAACCTTGAAGGGACTTGTGGACCCTGTCACTTTGCAGAGGGCTCCGAAATAGCTCTCCGAGTTTAAAAAAAAAACAGGCTGTCCTTTCCTGAGACCCATCTTGAGGTGGGAGCTAAGGAGTTATTGACTTGAAGAATGAAGCTTTTCCATTTCTCCAGTCTGGGGAGACCCACCATTCTCCGGAAAATTGAGCACACTTTGCTTTCCAAAACGTGAAGGTTTTGGACCTGGGACAGCTGTGATCAACACAAATGTGAAATGTTTCTTCAGAGGAACAAATGTAATAAAGCTGAGTAAGATTACCAGGATTGGGGACAAAGGGGAGTTGAGAGAGATAGAGAGAGAGAGTGAGCATAGTTTATCAGGCTAGTTCTACCATAGAAATGATGTTGACCTTGAGGGTCTCTGACCTAAAATTATTCCTCTCTTTCCTATAAACTAAAAAGATACCTCACTGAAAAGAAACAAACAAACAAGCAAATAAATAAAGGGGGCACCTGGGTGGCTCATTTGGTTAAGCGGCTGACTTTTGATTTCAGCTCGGGTCATGATCTCATGGTCATGGGATCAAGCCCTACATGGGACTCCCCATTGGGCATGGAGCCTGCTTTAAGATTCTCTCTCCCTCTACTGTTCATGCTCTCTCCCTCTCTCTAAAACAAAACAAAACAAATAAAAACTTGAAGAAAAAAAAAAAAAACCTCACTGAGATGCTCAAAGTGCACTGAAGACGAAAAATGCTTTTTTGGCCATTTCTAGTAACGGTCACCACCAGGAGCTATTTTATAAATGAAGGGGTGGTTTGCTATTTACCTGAAACTGACAGTTCCCATTTGTGTGCCATTTTGACTTCATCGAATATCAAATTCTACCTACTTTTCTTTGAGTAGACAAAAAGCGGGAGGCTCTGCTTCAAAGGGAAAATTCTGGGAGCATATAACATGTTGAGCCCTTTCAGAGGTTTTAAATCACAGAAATCCCATTAGAAAGCCTTCACGAAACACCATATTTCAATAGAGTCCCTTTTCCTTTCTCTCACATGTAAGAACCCTATTGGTTTCCTTTAGTCTACTTTTGAAAAAACTTGACTTACCTTCTTCGTTGTTATCTACCAATAAGTATCGGTCTTCCCTGACAAACATCGAGCTTCCTAGAAGGCTGATTGAATGATCACTTTGTTCATCATTAAAAAGTGCCTAGCACAGGCGTGGCGCATAGTAGGTGCTCATTTAACATCTGTGGAATAAATGATTGACAGACTTCCTGGTCTAATGTTTGATTTGTGACACTGATCCCTGGGATCCAAAGCAAGTACAGAGAGGTTTGTTCTTTTCTTTCTCATACCTTGAAGAACTACTTTGGCCCAGGCGGTTATTGGAACTGGTGTTGGCCTCAGCGAATGAAACAGAATTCCCAGCGCTGTCACATTTTCCCAGACACGACTGGTGAAACTCCACTGCACCCAGAACAGCCCAAAAGGACATATAAGAGATGTGAAGTCCTCTGGCCTCAAGTATTTGACCCCATGAAGTTAAGGGTTTCTAGAAATATTGAGAAAAGGCATATGCTAGACTTCTAGATGTAGGAGCTCGAGTGTTGCTCTTGGAAAACCTACAGACTGGTGATTCTTTTCACAGGAAACTATAACATCGGAACATGTGGTATAATACCAAATATGAAAAGCCGGGAGCTAAAATTGCTATTTGTTCTAAACCTCCTCCTCTCAATTTTAGTAGAAGATTTTTCATCCTAGATTTTTTCCCCTCAACCTGTCGGTGGGCTTTTTGTAGGATCTTATTTGACGGCGATATTCCACGTGCTACTTCAAAAGGCTTGCTTTCTTCTATTTTTCCATGCCGTTCCTGCCTATTTTCAAACGCTCCGTTGTCCTTCGACCACAAAATTTTTAATTACTATTGCCCTGACAGACTACAGAGCTACCCCAGGAAGCACATTTAAGAAACCAGAATATTTTTCTCTCAGAGACCAAACTGTTTGTTATTTGTACTGATGGGTTAAATCTTGGGTGAGTAGCAATGATCTTTGTACCCAGCACATCAAGAACAATGTCTAATCGAGTAAACATACCCTTGGGGCAAATGTTGTTACAAATGTCTTCCAACAAAAATTTTTAGTAAACATTTCTTGGAACTTTTTTTTTTTTTAATTTTTTTTTTCCAACGTTTTTTATTTATTTTTGGGACAGAGAGAGACAGAGCATGAACGGGGGAGGGGCAGAGAGAGAGGGAGACACAGAATCGGAAACAGGCTCCAGGCTCCGAGCCATCAGCCCAGAGCCTGACGCGGGGCTCGAACTCACGGACCGCGAGATCGTGACCTGGCTGAAGTCGGACGCTCAACCGACTGCGCCACCCAGGCGCCCCTTCTTGGAACTTTTTGATCTTGTGGTAAGTATTTCCTTGGCCACCAGGTGTTACCTGGAATTATAAAAAAGGTACGAAAAGTCAAAAACAATAATTATACAGCCACTTAATCATATCCATCACTAAAGCTGCAAGTTCTCCCTTTTTCAAAGCGCATCTCGTGAACTAGACTCCCTTTTCACGTCCTACATGGTTGTTTAATCTTAGGTATCTGAGATGTCTATCCCTGGATATCTGGGGCAAGGATTCTGCGATCCAAATTGCCCAAATTTTAACCCCGACTCTGCTGGTTGACCTACTTTCATCAATGAGACTGTGAGGTTTGGGTATTTCATCCAAACCTTGTGGAAGCCAGTCATTTATGGCTTCCACAACTCCTGCATGGCTCTAAACTGTTTAGTTACAAAGAAAATAAAGTTACTTAGAGGAAATCAGCACAGAGAGACCCTAGAGCGTAGTGGAATATAAAATACCATGGTTCAGCTTGCAGGTCGATACTTACACACACTCCTTCACTTCTTTACCCAAGCTTTTGATGATGTTCTATATGCTGAGTGGCATGGCTTCCTAAAATATGTCAATCACTCCAAAACTAACCATCGCTTCTTCTAATCTGGTGGGAGTTGCCATATTTAGCAAAAAAAAAAAAAAAATGAATTTGAATTTTAGATAAACAATGGATAAATTTTTAGTAATAGAATATCTTATGCAATCTCTGTAACAACACAAATACTCGACAATTTTCTGTTATTTATCTCGGAAACCCTCAACCTGACACTACATTTGTTTATTATACGTTCAGTGCTCAAAACAAGCGAGGTACCTGTCAACCACTGAGGGCTTGACAACATAGAAATAGAAAAATTAATTGAAAAATGAAAGGATGCTGAAGCATCATAGTATCAGCTGCTATTTACTGAGCACTTCGTGGCAGGTGTTATTTTCATAATACATGTATAAGCAAATGCGTTGGTCCCTATTTTATTAATAGTGACTCGTTGGTCGATCCTGGCTCAAAAAGACCATCGAAAACACGGAACTTTTAAGTCGGGTACTTAGGCGGTGAGCACTGCTCTGTGGGCACATCTGGGAACAGAGCCCATGGCGCCTCTGGTGGCCACTAGTGTCATTGTCCTGCTTGTGCAAAGCCAGCATCACTTTTCACCCGACCAGACTCTCATTGTCGCTCATGCCATGATGGTTAAACATGTTTAACGTCACTCCTTCGGACGTGTCTCTATGTGTAACATCCCGCACAGTTCTAAAACCATGTTTAGAAACTTCAGCAACTGAGTGAAGTTTTATTTTCTTTTTATCTGACTCTTTGAAGAAGTATCATCTTTCCTGCTCAATGTCATTCGTCGTTAAGGAAACGCGAATCGAAACCTTAATGAGCTATCACTCCGCACTCACCAGGCTTGTTACAATAAAACAAGATAGACAAAACAGACGTTGACTGTGATGGGAAGAAATCGGGAACCATAAACATTGCTGGGAGGAACGTAAAATAGTGCCAGTTTGGAAAAAATTTTGCCAGTTCCACCAAATGTTAGTTCTAAAATTACTTTATAACCTAGTAATTCCACTCCTAGGTATATACCGAAGTGGAACACAAATGTATGTCCACAAAAAACGTGTACACAAAGGCTCATAGAAATTTATCCAAAAGGTAGAAACTCAGTGACCACCAGCTGGTGAATGGATAAATGATATGTGGTATTTTCAGGGCACCTGGGTGGCTCTGTCAGTTAAGCGTCTGACTCTTGATTTTGGCTCAGGTCATGATCTCATGGTTTTTGAGATCGAGCCCTGCATTGGGCTCTGTGCTGACAGAACGGAGCCTCCTTGGGATTCTCTCGGTCTCTCTCTGCCCCTCCCCTGCTTGCACGTGTGTTTTCTCTCCCTCTCTCTGTCTCTCTCTCTCTGTCTCTCTCTCTCTCTGTCTCTCTCAAAATGGGTCAATAAACATTTTTTTAAAATATGTAGTCTTTTCATACAATGGAATATTATTTGGGCCATAAATTGGAAGAAAGTACTAATATATCTTACAACACAGATGAACATTGAAGCTGTTACGTTAAGTGAAAGAACGGTCAAAAAGAGCACATACGATTTCGTTTATATCAAATGGTGAGAATAGGTAAATCCATACAGAGAAAAAGTAGACTTTTATTTCCTGAGGACTGGGGGCAAGAGGATAAAGGCAGTCGTGTCTAATGGGTTTGGGTTTTTGTTTTTGTGTTTTTTTGCAAGTGATAGAAATATTTCAAAATTGAATGTGGATACGGTTATGTTTTATATACTAAAAACTGGTGAATTTTCTGTTACGCAAATTACATCTCACTAAAACTAGAGTTTAAAAAAATAGAAGAGGAAGGCCTTGGGTATTTGCAAATATTCTCAAATAATGATTCGGATGGTATGCGTATTTTTTAAAGCCATGATGTAAAAGGGTCATGACAAGGCAATAGATATGACTATTTAATCTAAAAAAAAAAAAAAAAGTATCATCTTTCCCCTAGGAAAGTCCAGTGTTGGATCCTAGACAGCTCGTGCTGGGACCACCAGAGGAAGAGACCCAACACAACACGACGTCGTCTGTTAGCGGCTGCAATCCCCAGCTCTCCATCGGTTCTCCCTTCCAGTCTGGCATCGAGTCACCAAGGTAAGGCTCTGCCTCCTTCACCAGAGGAAGAGCCTCCCTGTGGGCCATTCGCGTGCCTCCCGCCGACTTGGGTACATTTAGAATCGAGTTGTCTCCCATGTCTCGCAGGGTTCTGTGCCACCTGAGACACAGCGGGAGGCAGATCCCCCGGGCCCCAGTTAACAGCACACTGCATGCCAGGCCCGTCTTGCCGCGACCATGGCTGTGTCAGACAGCGTGGCCTCTTTCACACAAGGGGACGTTTGTGGGATGAGGTGACATCTTTTCAAAACACCAGAAGGCTTCTGACTGGCCAGCGTACCGGTCGGCTTGCCTGGCCGGCCCGGCTTCCGTGGGTGCACCGCTGTCTAAATGGAGAAGGGGAAAATTATAGGGGAGAGGCAAATGACTGGCTAAAAAAGAAAAAGAAAGAAGCCAAATCCTTTCTCCCTGTTTATAGTACTGCCACTCCATTCGGTCCCAGGTAAGAGAGAGCACAGCTTAAAAATTTGCCGTTTGCAAATGAGCAGGGCGGCATGGAAGGAAGTGCTTCTTTAACCCCCGCCACAGAAATTGTTGACGGCCAAGTGCGCTGGCGATCCATGAGGGGGGCAGCCACCAGGCTCCAGCCTGTCAATTTAACTCTTTCTTGGAACTTGCTTAATGGGGTTTTATGTTCAGCATCGTGAACTTTGGAATATTCAAGTTCAAGTTTCACCTGCAGAGCTCCCATCTGTTCTTACTTGACTCTCAGAATTTCCATCTGCTCTCCTTTAGGCCTGTCTAATGGGATGCCCAGTTGGCCCCTATGGCTTTCCCAGGTGCTGAAGTCATGGAAATTTTATGACATTAAAAAAAATAATAATAAAAACTTTGGTCCTACAAGTTACCTGTGTAAAATAATTCCGTGGTCCAACAACGCTTCTTGAACAATATTTCCCAGAATGTCTGTTAAGAGCTACTAAGGCCATGTGTAGAAATAGTTTATTGCTGTCTACACGTTGTGACGTCAGAGACCATAAGTAACGTTGGAATAAGACAGAGGGCCATGCCCCAGCTTTCTTCCCAGACGAGCAACTCAGACCTTTTCTAGTTCCAAGCCCAAACATGTAGATCTCACCCCCGCCCTGGGTCGAGTGAGAGCAAGGTGAACTTCTCTCTAATTTCAGTTGTTCAGACCGGCCTAACCTCAAGGCTCAGAGCTGAACTTTGTGTCGGGGTCAGACAGTGACAACACAGCCACTGAAGGAACAGGATAGGAGCTCATCGGAAGGTGGCTGGAGCCATAATACCAGTGTTCGAGACATGTTCGTGTCGGTGAGTCATTCACATGCAGAGCCTCCAAAAGGAAGTCCACGCTGGAAAAGCAGGAACGTTCCATATAAAGTCTGAGATGATTACTGGTGGGGACCCAGTGAGAGAGGAACAAAGGAAGGAGGTAAATAAGGCTAAATAAGGAAAGGACATGAGGATTTGCAGAAAAACATTTAGTGTGCTCAGAAAGGTCTCTGAGTTAGACCTCTGGTTTATTCAGCATATTTCTTGAGATGCTGATTCACTTAGCATACGATGTTTTACTGTCAATGGAGGCTTTAAATGGGCTACAGGGTCATAGGTCCCTTAGGTAGATAGCAAGGAAGACTGTCCTGTGGTGTGATTTGGATGAACCTAAAAGGGACTCCGCCTCCTCTCTGATGATATGCCATGTGCAGACTCACTCTCTGGGAGCAGCAGATGTGACAAAGCTGTGCCATTTCACTCACTGTGCATTTAAACTCAAATGTGCCCGAAAACATAATGCATCGTTATTAGCCTGGCCTGAGAGTCAGATCACTGAAACTTTTTTTAAGCGATACCCGGCTTCTCTCGGATTAAAATGGCCCCATTTCCATTAGCTGCTCCCTTCTGCTCAACCCCCTAAGGTGGAACCCAGGCGTGAGGGGTGGGGGATGACTGGCATATCTTCATGTTGGGAGGTGTGGTCCTCTCTGACCTCGTGTTGGTCCTCAGGTGTGTATTGGCGACATCTACTGGTCTTCAGGGCATGTCTCTTGTCCCAGCTTGACTCTACATGCCTGGTGAACTCGTGATGAGTCTTGGGTTCCGGTCCTGGTCCTGGGAGCTTGGGCCCCCATTCTCTTCCATAACTAGCTTCTGCAGCCCTCAGTCCTGGGGAGCTCTGGCCACACCCCAGCAGGACCCAGAGCTGGCCCCCGTCAGTGCACCTGAGGGGATGCGATGTCCCTCCATTTCCTCTCACACGCCTTCCTTCCACCATTGAAGATGCTACCTTCGGTTCTCCCTTCCATTAGCAGAAGAAACAGCTTCTCTTCCCAGTGGAGAGTTCTCTGAGATGAAACGTCTACACCGAATGTGGATGTGCCAGAAGAGGGAAGAAAAGAACTTAGACAATTCCTTGGGGTTGCAACAGGAATTGGAGTCGGGGAAGCTATTGAGGCAGTCAGTGTAACAAAGGAAAAACCACTTTTCGTGACTAAGGACATAAAATATATCACTTTATTCAGTTTTTGCACTTCAGTCACTTATTAAATAATTTCCTCCTACATTATTACCTGCCTAAAACTTTAACCATGTCAGATGATGTCTTTTCTGTCTCTGATAATAGATATTCTGGAGAACATGTTCTTTCTGTGGAACAAGATTCAAGGAGATCATGGCGAAGCTATGCACTGTTGTGAGAGGTCCCCATTCATTTTTGGACTTGCGGGTTCTTTTCTGCCACAACAGTCTGAGCCCTTTAGTGAAGCATACTCTTGAAGGCTTATCTGTCTTAACCGTGATGTTTGGAGGGAAAGTGATAGCACAGCAGCAACAGCAAGAAAATCAAAACTGAACGTCTGATAAGATTACAGCTGTGCGAGCGGAGTTTTTCCAGAGTTTGAAACATGGCCTCTCTTAGAGCACAGCACTACAGCTGTGGATACACGTGGATGCTAAGAGTTTCGTTGGTTTATACCTCTGATGATAGGGATAAAGTGAAGAGAAAGTTCTGGAGCGAACCTTCAGTGACTCTCAGGGCTTTAAGGGAACAGGGCTGCAAATGGACAAGACAGTGGGTGAAGAAAGAAGGTGTCGTTCTACCGAAGGTAAGATGCAAATACCGTCTCCGGAAGAATATTCTATGTTTATGTTAAGCTTCTATGGTACACATAAAAAGAAAATCGTGACATATTTGTAGAAGTATCACCCTGAAGCAACGAAATGAGAAAAGTTAATATCTTCATTCCTCACCACTCCAGGAAAGAAACACATCCTTCAAGAGAGTTCCAAGAAGCTAAACATCGATCTGGTAAAAGACGACAAAGTGTGGCTCAGGATTTACCATCACATACTAGCTTTGTGACCTGAGTTTTATCAGCCTCATCCAGTGCCCACCTCATAGTATGACCGTAAGGGTTAAATAAGACGATAGCTGGAAAGTACTTAACATACATCATATATGTTACGTGCCTGGCAGAAAGAAAGCACTCAAAACAGAGCGTCTCTTATTTTATGAATCTATATTTTATAACTTTATCTCGTTGGTCTTCATCAGTCTAGGTGACGAAGAAGGAAGCGAGGCGGCTTTCCATGTCTAAATGACTCGAAGTTGCCAAAGTGCTGGCACTGTGACAGGTGCCACCCAGGGTGCCCCCAAGGTCCAGCAGGTTAGGCAATCTGCTGTGAGCCCCAGAGGTACCTTGCTAGGCCTCTCAAACCTGAAACTCAGATCTAGGGTTACTGATTATAAACGTAGGACCATTTCTAATTCCCTCTTCTGAAATGTAAGGTAGGAGACAGAGAATTGAAAATTTTTTTCTTCTTCCTTTCCTGAGAAAATGAATCCTTCATGGAGGCCTCTGTTTATGACACATCAGGCACATGAGGGTTTTCTGTACTAGCCCATCAGTTAATACACATAAGTGAGGAGTGAGCCCGAGCTACAGGAACCATCTGGAAGACTGGGGGTGGGAGTCGGTTCAGTCACTACATGTACATGCTCTCGGTTTTGCTTCTGTCACTTAGGATGGAACCATGCCGCCAATTACTTCCAAATACAGGGAAAATTTCGGTGCGATGCCCGTCTGCCTATTAAGAACTCAACTCAGTGACACACACTCACATCCCCAAACACACTTTGATTTTGTCACAGAGAAGCCATCCGAGCTGAAAATGTTGAGGTCCTATAGCCCAGCAGGGATGAGATTTTCAGAGAAGCCTCCACAGGCTTCATCCCCAGCAACTCATTGGCGACACTCCTTTATCTCCGGGGCTACACACCCTTGAAGAGCTGTTAAGAGAGAAGCCAGTTGGTTCAACTCTGTTCTTGAAGCACTGTTTAACCCGAATGACCACTTCTAGATACTGATTTGTAGTTTATTCTGCACAGATAAGGGACATATCAATCCTCATGTTGAAAGCAAGATAGATGAGAGATAGATAGATAGATAGATAACAGATAGATAATAGATAGATGATAAATAATAGATAATAGACCCTCCAATCTTTAAAAATATACATAAATTTCTTAGAACTTTGATATTAAATAATTTACTGAAACTAGAGAAATAGATAAACTCTTACTATACTAATTCTAGAAACCTAAAAATCCCAGGAATTAGATTTCAAAGGATTTAGAAAGAATTCCTTACTCAAGACATTAACAAAGGCATTCTCTGTGAAACTGGAACTTGGGCTGCTTTTGGTATCATTTTGTCCCTGAACCGTTGAGGTGATAAACATGTGCTCCAAAACGTCCCCCATCCCACTGGAGGGAGCAGTGTAGGAAATGGTGAGAGAGGGGTGTCGTTCCTGCACCGCCGTCCCCACCCCTGCCAGCAACCCTTTTCTGCCACCAAAGAGCCCAATGGCATCCAATTTCTAACATAAGTGTACTGCCTTACAATCAGTTGGTGATTCTCTTTGTAATTGCACCCTGGAGTCTTTTCAGGAACTCCCTGCCCCTTTTCAGAATTAGCTTGTTTATAGTCCTTGTTCCCACTCCCACCCCTACCTTTCTGGAGCCCTCCAAGCCTGGTGGGCATCTGCTTCTGCTCCCCATAAGGTCCTATTTCCACTCAAATCCTCGTCCACTCTCCAGGATTAGATAGAGGCCAAATGTCTACCATTCTGAACAAATGCCTCCCATCTGAGAAGACCCAATCCAAGAGAAGACCCAATTCTCAAGAGAGCACTAATTTAATTGCTCACCCTTGCCTATGTCCCATGATCTAAGCCCTTTGTACTATTATGCCATCAAAATGAGAATAAGGGAACTGTCTTTCTGTCTTCTTGTATGTGATCGATACGTACTGGGCCTGATATTGAAGACCTAGTTGGGAAATGTTACTCTCTGACGTACAGAAGTTAAATGTCGCCGATACCAAGATTGCCAGTGAAATCACCAGAAAGAAAATGTCAAACCCCAAAATGATGTGGGTGTTGAAAACTCATCATTGTTAACATTTTCTGGTGACCGTCTTTGTTTACCAACTTACTGACAAGTGTGGCCTGAATATTTTCAGCCACAACACGGTTGTTTCTTTGGAAGCAACGACAATTGCCGTTGCTAACGATTCACCTCTGTCAGAGGGGAAATAGCTTTTAAATCCATTTGAATAAGGATATTACAGCACACTGTCTTGTAGGCAGCCACGAATTATTGAATTTCCATGACCCAAATCATAAAGAATCTTTATTTTAAGTAGTCCATTTACAAAACACCTCAAGTATGTTAAAAATCACAGGACTCTCAGTTTACACTTTTAAAAGCAGGGAGAGCTCAGTGTCTCCCTTTTGTTCCTGGATAAAAATAGTCAAATGAGTTATAGTGGAGAGCAAAGAAAAAGGTATGCATGCCACCATGGTAACAAAGTCCCCGCAGTAGCATCTACTGTTGCCAATGCTCTGACCATGAGCAGCAGAGCATTAATATGATCGCTCTGCTCACTGAATGCCCACACTCCAGCAGGTACTGTCCCAGGGGCTGGAAACACACTCGCTTCAAACCTGTGACGATCTTGCCAGTTGATATTCCCACTTCATAGATGAAGGGAACTGAGCATCAGAAAGGCTTAGCCAACCTGTCCTGTTAATGGCGAGAAAACCAGATTTGATTCCAGAATCCTTGTACTTTTCGCCAACACTTTCCAAATGAGTAAATGCCTGACTCCAAAAACCTCAGGGAGAAAGTTTAATGTAGATTAAAAACATCATATCTCTCCATGATGTAGAACCAGGAATAAAAGGAAATTCGTCACAATAACACTTCCTTTTGTATTCCTCCAAGGGAACTTTTGTTTCACTGGTGAAAATAGGAAAGAAATACCACCAAAAAAATGAACAGAAAGTGCAAACAGACATTTTTCTTCATCCATTTTGGCGATGCTGGCTCACCTTTCATAGGGACAAACACTTGTAGCTCTACTCACATAAAGAAGGGGCAACTTGAGTTTATCGCCATGAGCCCAAAATATCAATTCGTTCACTTGAGGGAAATAAATCACTTTCAAACATCCTGGATGTCCCCTCTCCCACCGGTGAGAAAACACAGCTCCAGTGGCTGAAGTAAGTTTTTCACTCTCCATCCACTGTGTGGCCATCTCACGAGAGTCAGATGACTCTTAACCTAACGAACAAACACATCAGAGTTAGCATCCTTCGTCTAAAGTGGAAGCTGTTCTGGGTGTCCTGCAGAGGAGGTTTGGTGATGACACTGGGGAAGGTCACCACTCACACACCCAAAATGATGACCTACCAGAATAATAGGAAGTGAAAACAAGCCCCCGGCTTCCGTGGAGAGAGTGGGTTCACAAAGGGGAACCAGGGGCCTCACCCAGGCGGAGACTTTCTGTTCACCCCCCACTTGGACTGTGATTTCCTCACCTTGCCATCTGATCCTCGTGGTCGATTCTGATTGATTCTCAGTGATGGGAAGCCTCACACTTAATTCTGATGCCTCAGGACACCCCGGTGCTAGCACTGATTTATGGGGGTTCTTGTTACAAAGGCAAACAACTACTTGAAAATGGCCAGAGAGCTAGTGATTTGCACCATAGTTCTTGGTGACCTCAGCAAGTGGAAGAGGGTTTCGTTTCTTACACTCTGGGTTGAATTACCTCCCCAAAAATAGCCAGGGAGATTTCCTCCCATGATGCCAGGTGGCTGAGCAGTGTTTCTAAAGGAAGCAAATCGTTTCGGTCTTCGCTTCCCCTCCCTTTACTTAGCCAAGAAAAGAAAGAAAAGAAGAAAAGAAATCTTAGTACTGGGGCATCTTCCCCCGCATTTCCAGAACTTACCTCCTGGTTTCTCTGTTATTTCTGCAGACTTTTCCTTTGTATAGAACAAGTCTGGCTTTGTTGAACCTGGTTCACTCAGTCCCTTCTCAAATTTAGGAAAAGTCTTATCACCTGCAACGTCTACCTTTGAATTCACCACATTTCTTACCTCCAGATACCCACCTACCTCCCCACAAAATGAAGAAAAGCAACAGAAGCCACCTCAACCAGACATTTAGGCTCATGGCCTGAATGTTAAGAATACGTATAACCACCTATCAAAATAATTTAACATTTACATAAGGGATCTAAATCTATGAACACACACTGAGAGAGCGTATTTAAAATTATGTTTACTTTCATCGGAGAGCTTCAGTTTTAAAATCCAAAAAGACAGAATGCCAAGAACCCACATTTAGACCGTGATTTCAGGAAGGTGATTGGAGTCCGCCTCCCACGTCGTCAAAACGTGGAATCAGGGGAGTTACGATGAATGAAGATGTGCGCCAATGCAAACCTAACAGAAATGCAATGAAGAAAAATATTTCTAAAGCCCAGGCAATTTTCAAACAATAAAAATTACTTTAAAAAAGCAGTTCAGTCGGTTGAGCATCCAACTCTGGATTTCGGCTCAGGTCACGATCTCACAGTTTGTGAGATCGATCCCCCAGTCGGGCTCCACACTGACAGTGCAGAGCCTGCTTGGGATTCTCTCTCTCTCTCTCTCTCTCTCTCTCTCTCTCTCAAAATAAATAAATAAACATTTAAAAAAAAACACAGGAATCCACAAAATACAAATCATCTTATCTAAGGAACGACGTTAGTTTTGTCAATCCTCTTTAGACGTGACTAACCTAGAACAACAGAAATGGTTCTGAGTGGAGTAAGAACGAATTTTTTATTGAACGGCTCACCATTCTGGGTGAATCCCTGCCCCCTGAGCCTTTTCCCCATCATAACTGCTGGGCCCAGTGAGAACAAAGTCTTATGCTATGGGTCAAGTTCAGGGCTCCTTTGGGGCTTATCCAGGAGCAGCTGTGTCAGCTGATAGGCAGGAATTACAGACCAGAGCTTTGATAAAAATCCCTGGGGTCAGCTAGGGCATTTGGTTCTCTCAGTTTCCTCATTATCAGTACTGAAAATCTGTCACCATCATGGTCGTGCCTAACATAAAAACAATTTTTAGCACACCGCTCCAACACACACGTCTGTCCTGTGAGAGGGATACGAAAAGAGAGAGCGTCTCCTTTTTGTTATTTAGCCAGTCAGCCCATCACCGAGCCTGGTTTGTGGTTGTGGGGTGGGAGTGAGCCTGTGAGAGCTGCTGAGTCATGGCTGAGGGCCCAGTGGGAGCAGGCCTGCCCGGGGGTGCCGGGACAGGCAGGCCCAGGCCAACACACCCAGGTCTCCGACTCAGCCCAGGTCAAGAGAGATTTCCTCATCGCCACAAATACGTCGTCACTCATGCCAGCCGTGCCGGAAGTTTCCTCAGCCCCCTTTCCTGGCCAACCACTGCAGAACCATGATATATGCAGGCAAGACAAAGCTGAAAAGAAATCCTCAAAAACTTACACAAAAAGAGATCGAGTATTCCTATCCAAGAAACGAAGCAAATTATTTTATTTTATTGGTAAAATGAATGATGGCTGGAGAGCAAAATACCTAAGTTTTTTTTGGTGTTCTTTTCGGGGAGGGTTTTTTTCCTTTTTTTTTGTTTTTTTTTTTTTTTTTTTTAGTAATTAGTGACTACAAACTATTGGAATATTAAAAGCCCTACCTAAGTACTTACTGTTCTTGCACTGAGTGCGAAAAAAATGATTTCTGGGAAAGACAGTCCAGGTGGGTCGGTTGAACAGAAGATCGTTCGATTGTTGATTTGTTTCGCCGAAGCTAAGTTTAGTATATATTTTAGACATGACTCAAAAGGAGAAGGCCTTCCAAGATGCTGTCTGGGTCACTGAATGTTCGCACCTACAGGATATAGAGAAACGTCCTGCCTCAATTTTAAGTAATTATTCCTGCTTTCACCTCAGGCGTCTACTATCTCAGGAAGCCCGCGTGAAATGCATAATCACCGTCAGGTGAGTGCTTTGCCCGCACTGGGCAGGGGGGTCACACAGCAGGCCCCCGTGAGCCCCTCGAGGGCAGAACGAGGGCCAGCTCCTCTCTCCCACCCCATTCCCAGCACCACACCTGCACCGTGGCGTGCGTCTCGCAAACGATCACCAGATAAGTCTCGGAGGACTGTTCCACTCACGACTTCGGTCACACTGTGAAGGAAGAGTAAGGCAGCTACCACTGCTTCTAGCCAGCGTTTCAGATCGGGTCCCCAGCATCTCTTTGGGGTTACCATGTCACCCTTCCTGATTGACACCCCCATATTCCAGTCTCAGCCCCCTCCGGGCCCCATCCCCCCTAACGTACCAGAGCAATATGCCTGTTACGCCGTCTGCTGAGGCGTAACATCATCTTCAGAATATAATCCAGATTTCCTTATACGCCGTGGAGAATCTTCTCTTTCCACAGAGGCCAGGTTTACAATAATGAGGCTCCCAGGCGAGAAAACTCATCACGGTAATGGAGGATGCGTAAAGATTCCCTCCTGCACACAAGTGTTCATAGCTCAGGAAGCGTGTGAGCGCCGAGAACACACTGAGCAGGTGCCCAATAACTGTCAGACCTGGGGTCCTGGTCACTGTGGCAGGAAAAAGGGACTGGACAGAGGAGACAGGTGACACAGTGTGGCTCTTGCCACGTTTCCATGCAAGGCCTTGAGCTTGAAGGCCACAGACAAGAGGCCATATACTATGGGCCTTTGCTGCCTTCTTCGGTTCTTCCTTCTGAAATGACTCCACACACAACCGCACTGATGTGACGCGTTACCAAAATGACTTGGCAGAAAACCTAAGCTACGGCTCCCGTCAGACTCCACAGTGCCCTGACCTCTTGGTCAATTGCTACCACACAAACCACGTGAACATGAACACGTTCTATTGTTCCTGAAGACTTTCCAAATAGCCATCCTCTTCTCAAAATATCCATTCTTCTCTCCACTGTGTCCCTTCATGACAGAGAGAAGCAGAAAAGGCAGCTCAGACACTACAGATGCTTTTCACTCAGCAAGGCCCTCACCTTCTTCTGCTTTCTTCGCCTCAGGACTCCCAGGTCGTTCGCGTGCTGTCCATTCCCAAATTTGACGAAAGCACAACACCCTTTAAATGCCCATCTGAATACCCATTTGTGCGCAGACATTGGTTTGAATGATGCTGACACAAAGCTCACAGAGCCAAGGGGGGTGAGGGCCTTTCTGTCATGGCTGCCCTGCTCACAGGTTTGCCTACTCTGAACAACACAGTGGTAGGGTGCTTGTATCCTTCTACTGACGTATGACAACACCAGGCCAGAGAGGGGAATCCATTGCCCCGTAACAAATTTCCCCCAAAAGGAGCAGCTTAAAGCAATGACATTCATTTATCGCAGTGTTGTGGGCCAGGAATCTGGAAGCAGCTTAGCCAGGTGGCTCTGGCTCAGGGTCCCTCATGAAATCACAGCCAAGATGTCGGTCGAAGCTGCGGTCACGTGAGGGCTTGGAGGCACAGGAGGAAAAGGTTGCAAGTTCAGGAAACCACGAGTCTTGCACGACTTAGACGCGTGGTGTACACGGAGAGGGGTTGGAGATACGGACGTGGGTCAAGAAAGGTAGGTCCTCTCCATATTGCAATGCTTCTCAGGTGGCAGATGCTGGCCTCTGGTGTCCAGTCAGCGGTCAGCAAGGCGCCCTCCTGGAAGTGAACCTCCATGCCGCATCTGTAAAGATAAGTCACTGGCACAGTAGAAACTGGAGGGGGTGTAGGTTAGGTGAGGAAGAGACCAGGAGTCTCTACCGATGGCCCAGGGAGAACTGTTGCAATTCTGAAGCAGAGCTGAAGAAGACAACACAGAACATCAGGACTCAGAGAACAATCTGGCGTCGCAGGTGAAGGAAATAGGGTCATTTTAACAAAACGGACACTGTTTGACACACCCAGCGAGGCCCCGTAGTTTCTCCAGTGTTGGTCAGGGATGGTGTTTCCAGGGCCAGGACTTTGTCCGTCCGCCCAGGGAAGGTCACGAGCAGCGCGTGTCTGTTGCTCACTTCCACAAAATTTCACGGGGTAGAAATGGCATCTTGTTGACTGCTCAAACGTTTCTTCAAAATGTCCTTAGCAAAGCCATTTGTCTATGGGCAGAATGATTTAAAATTAGCAAAGGCGATATTTAATTTGGACCTAGCTAGGAAAGTGGAATTTTCCATGCAGAATCAGAACTGTCACCAGGTTATGGTGAATTGAAACAACAGCCCCGACTCCCGCACTTTGAGAAGACAAGACTGCTGGGCCCAGGGAGTGATTCAGGGCAGGAAAAGGGATGGATTCACCAGCAAGAGCTGTGAGCCAAGAGTTTGGTGAGACAATCATTCTCTAAAGGTCATCCTACCACCACCGGTTCCTCCTGATTTTACTAAACCCAAATTCTGCCCTCCACCCTCTAGCCCAACCCCAGGCTTCCCTCTTCTACTGTAACAGTGCCTTCAATGTTTGTGATTCCCTTTTTTGTTCATAGAAGAATCACTGGGGTATAGAAAACACACTGTTTTATCTCACCTGTATCACACAACCTCCCAGGAATGATCTTGGTCTCTCCACCACCCTCCATGTTCTAAGAGAGTCCTACAAAGGCTCTCAGTTCCAGATGAGTCAAGAGACCAGCCTGGTACCATCAAACCCCCTAGAATGAAACAAGTCTCTACCACTCTTGATTGCCCCCCTCTTTTTGCTCATCAAGCTGAAGTTTCTCAACTTTGTTGATCTTCCCAAAGAACCAACTTTTCAGAGAATCCACTAATCACCAACTAACTAGGTTATTAATTTGAGATCTTTCTTCTTTTTTAATGAATGTGTGCACAACTGTAATTCCCCGGGAGACTGTCCTCACTGCCTCTCATGGGTTTTGGTATGCTGGGTTCATTTCCCTCTTTTAGCCATAGCCGTAATCACAGTAAACTGGGAGAACAGAAGGCACGAGGGAATACAAGTGGTCAGGAGTGTGGCTTTTCCCTAAATTAAACCTGTCTAGAAAAGAGGATTCTAACTGTAAGTTGAGTTCTTCTTCTGCCTGAAGGAGAAGCTGTCTTTGCTAATGAAATGGTGGCCTATGGAGGCTCTTCTGGGTCTTCTCTGAGATACCAGGGCACATCTGAGCAGGTCAGTATGAAGCAGTGTTGACTCAACGATGAGTTTGCGGTAAATGTCTCGGAAGGCAGAGAACGCATTTTACAGTGACCAAGAAGAACTGGACAAAGTTTTCTGTTCTATCACCCTGGACCGTTAGCCGTTCCAAATATTGTTGCAGGGGTCAGGCCACCATGATCCTCATCCAAGGCTACCTCTCCACACTGCCCAGCCTCCTCCATCAGCCAGTGTGGAAAACTGGCCACACTTCAGAGGAACGTCCATCATTTTGTAGTCTGGGATCTGGATGAGTTAGCAGGTGACCATGAGCCAGCACTAAATAGAATGGGGCTGAATTTCCGAGGGACACATGAAACTAATGTCCCGGCCTCTTGCGGTTACAAAAGATCCTTCCCAACACAGCACAATTCAGCCCAGGAAACTTCCCAGGTGATTTTAGTTGGATGCAGACTTGCCCCTCACTTCCAGGCCTCCACTGTTTTGGAATGTTGCTATGCATTATTAAACAGCTGCCACATTTAGTCCAAGAGGTGGCCGCATTTCAATGGCTGGTGAAGTAATTCCTGTTTATATGTGCAGTCGCAAAAAGTTTTGGAACCCTCTGGCATGAGAAGCATCTTATAATACATCATTACTTATTTTTAACAATAGTCGGGGAGGGATGAGGGCTTTTTCCCACATCCACATACTTTGAAAGGTGATAGTCAACCAGGAACAACTTCTGATGGGTTCTCTGCTTTTATCCAGTCGATTGGAGCACAGCTGAGAATGTTGCTTTAATGGTGAAGCAAATCTTAAGGTAATTTCTTGGAATGTGTAGCTGATGAGACGAGACCAAAAAGAAAAAAAAAAAGGGAGGGGGGAAGCTGAATCATCTGCATAGTTGGTTGCCCAGAACAATAAGAGAAGAATTTGTAATTCTACTGAATCACGGAGCCATTGTGGTCATCATGGGCTGGTGAGCCCAGGTGATTATGCAAATCAAACTATTTCTTTCAGAAAGCTGGCCAAAAAAATATGGCTAAACTTGTCATGTTAGTATAAATCAAAAGCTAGCTATGACCTAATCATATACCCTATTTTGATAGCTCCTTTTTTCAGAGAGGGTAGAATTAGTCTGCAGGCAGCACTCCCAGGGATTATTAAAATTGTTTTACAAAGGGGAAAACTATAGCAAAGAGAAACGGAGTAATTCACTCATTGTCTCGGCTGAGTCATGACCTAAGAAACCTAAGAAAAGAAGCCTTTTCTCCTCACTTCCTATCTCCTTGGCCTCTTAAAGGATTGTAGTGCCAGGCAACATTTCTCCTTAGCTTCATTTTTAATAAATTCTCAGATTTAGATCGGTTCAAAATTCCAACGTGAAGTAGAAAAGAAGAGGAAAGAAAGGATGTACGCTAACAAAACAATAAGCAGACTTAAGCCTTCGAGGCAAGGCAACTCAAAAGGTCTTACAGAAATAAATAGAAAATAGTGTGACGAAAAGAGACCCTTCTTTCCATGTTCGTGTAAGTCACTTACCCTCCTGAACAATCTTAACTCTGTGCAAATGCCTGGCTTCTGATTTTCCTGTATTCGGTAAATCTACAGTCCTTTCCTTCAAAGCATAAAAACATGTAGTCTTTCTTTAATAAAGAAGCACCCTTCTGAAGTTCTTGAAACCAAGAATAGACACCTATTTTAAAGACTGTCCCATCACGGGGTAGATCTCTGTACAAACGCAATGGAAGGTATTAACCAAAACACATTAGGGCAAAAACATTTTTCGATGCAATTAAAAAATGGTCAGGCCGGCATATGTCTGATATATCCCCTTCTTATCACATCTATCTCTTCGCCTCATCCACAGCTCCAAAAACTGCAACTGGAACGTTCTCCAACTGAAAACCGGGTACAGGCCAACATCCAAGCTTTGTATTTGCTTAACAACATCAAAGAGTGAATAATGTGTTGTCATTCCCTGACCTTATAAGAAGGTTGAATAGAAAGCAACAACCTTAGTCACCGTGTAGAATGATGGTAGTGAAGCAGTATTTCCCTCAGCCTGGATTCTTTCCTTCTTTGTCCAAAAGGGAGCAGTCAGCTGCCTTGCAGGGGGTAGGTGCTTTGCAGGTACATATCATTTCCTTACCTACACAAAGCCAGGGGCAGCGTGGTCTCAAGAAGAAGGTGGGAGTTATCATGCAGAAAACCAAGTTCAAGTCTCCTAACCAGCTGTGGGGCCTTGGGTTTGGCACTCCGCCTCCCCAACCTTTTCCATCCGTAAGAAGAAGAACAGAGGACCTGCCGGGGCTACAAGTCTGGGATTCAAATGCAGCAAGCCAAGGTTTCTTTGTTCCCCGACAGGGAGACGCCAGGTCCCTGAACACAGCCCTGCTTCCTGCCTGCTGCCTTCAGTGCTTCGGGACCGGACTGTGTGCTCCACTCTGTGAACCACTCAGTTTTGGTTTGTTGCAAGGCTCATTAGAGCCGGTGTCCTCCTTCTCCCTGAACTGTGTCGCCCACACTCTTTGGGACATGGCTCAGACATCGCCTCCTTGAGTGGCACTCCCGGCCCCCACGCTCCCCGGTAGCCTGCACTCCCCTACCGACCTCCTGGCGTCTCCAGGAGGTCCTGAGTCCTCCTCCCGGCCAGCAAGGCTATTGGTTCCACCGACATTGTTTGGAAGTTCTTGATATGCCGAAGTTAAAATCTTGACTTACCCCTAATGCGTTCTTTCTCTGGTCCCCGGATACACACATCCTCTGCCTCCCTCCCATGACAGCCTCGCTGAAAGGCAGAGAATCCTTTGTGGATTCTCATGGTGATGGCTTCACTGCACTAAATCATCGCTAAATAGAGTCAGTTGTTTGGAAAATATCAGTACCATGAGTATTTGGCTTGGTAAGAAATATGCGAATACGCAAAACGGGATTGGCCCCCGGGGCACCCCGGGGGTCTCAGTAGGTTAAGGGTCGCCTCTGGATTCTTGATTTGGGCTCAGGTCATGATCTCATGGTTCGTGAGTTCGACCCCTGAGTGGGGCTCTGTGCTGACGGCGTGAAGCCCGCTTGCGATTCTCTCTCTCTCCCCCCCTCTCTCCCTACGCCCCTCCCCTGCCCCGCGCTCTCTCTTCCTCTCTCTCTAAATAAATAATTAAACTTAAAAACAAACACAAAAGATTGGCCCCTTGTTCATTGACAACAAAAGCTGGGTGATGGGTCCACGGGGGTCCATTAGTCTATTCTTTCTCGTTTTGTTATGCCTGACAATTTCCCAAAAGAAGCTTAAAGTGAAGTATTAAGCAACACTAACAGAAATCCGTGTTAGGAAGCAAAAGGCATAGATAGTCTCTAAACAGGTCTCACATTGGACTCAAGCGTTTCCTCTTGCAGCAGAGGTCTGATGTGGGTGCTATACTGCCCTGTCTGGCTCTACTGGGGGGATGTCCTTCAGATGTGCTGCTACAGGAGCTCAGGGAGCGTGTTGTAGGTAAACGACGAAGTGACCGTGGCCACTTTCCAAGCCAAGCAGCCAGGAGACAGACGGCAAGCCAGAAAGTCGCAGCTGCTGCTGCGGGAGAACCCTGCTCGCCTTGTAACTGCAACAAGGCTAATGAGAGAAAGTTAGCAGAGCCAGCAGGGCTGTGCTCCCCGCCGCACCACCCCCTCCCCCCCCCCCCCCACGCCACCCTCACCGCCCGGCCCTGGGGCTGCACTGGTGGCTGACTCTGGGAAGGACCCACGATCCTGTGACCAGGCCATTCCCTTCAGGAGCCGGATCTGAGTACTGATTCATACACAGGACCCTTTTGGAAGAACTGCCTCCATTTTCAGTAAGTGTCGTTCAAAATGAACGAGGCATTTTGGTAAAATAAGTTTGCGGTTCACCCAAAAGGATTCTGGTAAGCTCCACCATGACTTTGTCTCAATAGTGAGATAACGGAGACTGGAAAGGAGGAGCAGAAAACTTGGATCTTCTTGTGAACCCAGAATCAATAGCGCATCAGTGAGACAATCGTCAGCTTGGCAGGTCAAAGATTTTCATGTTTTCTTTGCTTGTCGGTTCCTCCCACTTAAGCCTGGACACAGCTCAGGGAAACAACGGCCCTATCAGTCTATGTCATTCGTGAGGAAACCGAAACTCTAATCCCGGAATCAGGACTGGCCTGACATACCTCCCAGCAGTGGTGTTTAGCCTTTAGAAGAGTTAGGCATGAAAAATGCCCTTGCCTGTATTGATGCCAGAAACAAAGCCGTGACCGCAGCGGGCTTGGTCCAGACCGACGCACGCAGCCGGTAGGCGGGGGGAAGGCCGTACCAGGAATACATGCTGGAGTCATGATCCCTGCGGATCAGTAAGCAGCCCCCGAGCCTGGCCCGGAGAGCGTCCCAGTCACCCTTCCCACACGGCTGCTCCTCTGGGAAGGCCAAGTTCCAGTCTGGGGGCCTTGGGAGACTTGCCCCAGCCCTTCGACCTGCATCTATATCAAAGGTCGGAGACGGATGCCATGCTGACCTACATTTTGTCTTGTACACCTGGCCTAGACCTGAATTACCGTCCTCGCGTTCCCGTGGCTCACATTCACGGGCAGCATCAGCAGGTACACATCCGGGCACAGGTGACGTCGGGGTAAAGTTTTCAGAAGGAGAAACTGCCCAAGGGGAGCATAAGCCTAACAAAGCAGGGCTTATGTAGACGGGTCCTGATGCACTAGGAAGCAGACCTCAGGGAAGAAGATAGCATAGGTTTGATGTAAAGCTAACATATAAAGCATTGAAAATAAAACAATAAAAACAATTTTGTGTGTTCGTTTTGGCATTTATCAAGAAAGAAAGAAAGAAAGAAAGAAAGAAAGAAGAAAGAAAGAAGAAAGAAAGAAAGAACGAAAGAAAGAAAGAAAGAAAGAGAAAAGAAAACTGGTGATAATGTCAGGTGGCTTGAAAAATTACAATGAACCAAAGTGGACTTGGGAGTTTCATTTATTGTAAACTTTTGGCAACAGAGGCATTCAAAATCATTTATTTCATCTTAGATTGGGCCAAATTTGTATAATAGAGGGATGATCGACACAAGTTATTGAAGATGATGATGATGATGGTCTTTGTTCTTTTTTCTCTTTAATTCGTGTATGTTTTTGGATGATGATCCATGTTCTAATAAGCATGGGAGTTAACCCAACAATTTCCCCTTTTATTTTTCCACTGCCTCCTGCCTATCCCCTATGATCAAAACTATACACGTTTTTGTGCATGATTGTATACAAGAATCAAAACCTGGTCCCTGAGAACATGTTTTGCCTGCTGTTTTGACTTTGTTGACAGCTCTCAGATAACCTCACACTTCATCAGAAATACAGAAAAATACCCTTGATTGTTAGAAAACACTTTTTTAAGTGGATCTTGCAAAAGAGCTGGCACAGAAGTCCTAAGATAAGCTCACGGCAGTATCACTGGTTGTTCGTGCTTATTTTCCTAGCAGAGATGACAGGATAAATACGCATTAGCCGTACAACCTCCCTGTGTTGGTGCCCATGTCACTGCTCATCCTTTGGGAGCTGTGAGCCGAGATGACCAGTAATGCTGGCCGGCGGGTGCCGGGAACCGTGGGGGGTCCAAGCACATTTCTAGGGTAGACGACAACAGCTGGAGTTGGAGCCACAGCGGCTGGAGCGGGAAGAGACCATGGCTGGCGGTGAGGGCATCTTAGTCGCCGTCAAGCCCGATGAAGCCCAATGGGGCTTCAGGGGAGAGATCGTCAAGCATTTTCAGCAGAAAAGATCCTGCCATGTTAGTTCGAAATTCACGCAGGCTTCTGAAGACTTACTCGAAGAACACTGCATTGACCTGAACGACCGTCTATACTTGGCTGACACAGTGAAATGCATGCACACAGGCCAGTGGCGGTCACGGTGTGAGAGGGGCTGCGTGTTGTGAAGACGGGTCAAGTGATGCTCCAGGAAACTCTCCTGCAAACTCCAAAGCATCCACGGGCCTGTTTGCATCCAAGCTGGCAGGAACATTCTTCACGGCAACAATTCTTGGAGAATGCAGAGGAGATTGGCCTGTGGTCCCCGTGCAGTGCAACGTGCTATCGTCGGGGTAAATTTTTTATCCCAAGGCAAGAGAAAAAAATAAATAAATAGAAGGCTTAAGAAACTAATGTTGGCATGTTTCCAAGAGTTCAATGACAGGGTCACATAAAGCAGTATGATGTTCTTTTGGTGATCAGAGCAAAGGCCAAGGGTCCATTCTTTCCAGAGGTCAATTCTAGCTGGCTAAAGCGCAGAGGAAAGGGCAGATAGCAAGGAAACTGCAAACAAATGGCCCCAAATTCAGGTTTTCACCTGGAGGCAGGAGCAGCGCATAGACCTGAGACTTTCTGACGCTTCACCTCAGGGCATGGACAGACCCAGGGGCAGCAGTGGCTCTACGCCCATGAACATGACTATGCAAATGGTCGCAACTGACTTCTGCGGGCAGAGAGTATTTCTCATTTGGAGAAGTAACACAGCCAAGAAAACTGTCTCATAGAGGCACGTGGCACTCGTGGGCTCCCCTGGAAAGCCACCACCTCCTGTCCATCATCAGAGGTTGCACAGAGATAATCCCTTGAGTAAAAAGGGGGCTACAGAGCCTTGACTTCACAGCAGGGCTCTTACTACATGTCAAAGTACGTAATTGTGGTTGAACTCAAAGCAAGGATAGCCAGAACAGGCTGTGTTCATTAGTCTCTGCTACTCATGCCCCCACACAGTCTCTAGGGATAATTGGTTCAACCAAGAATTTCAACCCAAACTGTCAATACATAGTATATAGTCAGAAAAAGAAAGGGTCCAACTTATGTATCATGATCTCTTGTAGGCTGTGAAATCAAATTAGTGCCTCATAGGCGACATTTCTTCAGTGCATTAGAATGAAATCGAAAATACAATGATACTTTGTAAGTTTCACGTACACATGGGCATTGGGTTATGATGTGAGGTACAGTCTTTGAGTCAAATCAAGAAGTCTTACTTTGCGTCACATAAGCATGGGTGTTGGGTTCTGATGTTAGATGTCATTCTTTGGTTCTCACCTTGAAAACTGCTGCTTTAGAGTTTCCTTCACAAAGCACGGATGTATTAGGGGACACACCCAAATTTAGAGGTAGAGTTGTCAGAACTGCAAAGGTGTAATTTGCATTCAAAATTCCAATGTGGAAAAGAGGGATGCTTAATGTTACTCCCCCAAAAGCATAATCACTTCATAACCGAGGAAATAGAGCCGGTCTCCTCTGTGATAGGAGAATGAGCATGAAAACTAACACGTATAGACCACACCTGATCCACCAATGTTAAGCCCCAGTGTCTGTAATCTTTGCATGGCCCCACACCGCCTCCAGACTTACGGGCTCCCTTCCCATATTCCCTTAGTCCACGCAGAAAGAAAAAGTGATTGTAGTCCTTTAAACTCACAGCCTAAAAAGCATTTTTTTTTTTTTTTTGCTACATTTGAAACTAAATTGGGCAAGTGCTCACTTCGGCAGCACATACACTAAAATGGGAACAATATAGAGAAGATGAACGTGGCCCCTGCACAAGGATGACACGCGAAGTTGTGAAGCGTTCCATATTTCAAAAATAAATAAACAAACAAGCAAATAAATAAATAAACAAAATTGGACAAATACCTCTTGCATTTGCAGATGCATTTTAAACGGACCCAGTGGCTGAATTCAGGTTGCTCTCTTCCCAGTTTCTGAACGTCCTTTCTAAGCCACCTGTGCCCACAGCAGCAGTTAGCATTCATTTGGAGCATAAAGGGCCACGGAGAAGCCAGAGTCCAGAGACAGTTGGGATTAGGTGGGACCCAGCCTCAAAGAGCTACCAGAACGGGGAAGGAGACTGGGCCTGAGCAGGGAGCCACCTGGAAGAGGCAGCTGATGTGGGTGCTTCTCACGAATGTTTCCAACACTCTCCCCCCAGGCGTTACACTCCTTCATATACTCTTCCTACGGAATCCCTGTAGGGTCTGAGTGCTCTGGGTCTGTGGCCCACACTGTGCCATACTTTGATGTAAGGAGACGTCTCTAGAATTCAAAACTAAGGATTCGATATAAGAAGCTGTATATGGGCATCTGGAGTTTCTACTGCCCGGGTGAAAGAAAGAATTGCACTACAATTAAAGGTGCCCTGAAAACCACAAAGTTCAGCTGATCCATGGAGGAAAAGGGATCCATGATCTGAGTTTACCCCAGGAACTTAGATTAAATGCGTTTCCATTTCTAGCACCTTCCAGCGGTGTGCTGAAATGGGTCACGGCAGAACCAGAGGCCACCACCCCAACTCATGGGTGCAGACAGCAAGGTCAAGCAGAAGGTCCCCTAAAACTGAGATCCAGAGGCCATTGTACCACCTGGGGTTAGAAAAGGTCAAATTAAATTCCGTCCATTTGCATTCGTTTATTTTCATTGCAGGCTAGACTGCACTTTATAGAGGGCTGGTCGCTCAATTTTTTTAAATTTTTTTTAATGTATATTTATTTTTGAGAGACAGAGTGTGAGTGGAGGAGGGGCAGAGAGAGAGAGAGAGAGAGAGAGAAAGAAAGACACAGAATCTGAAGAGGTTCCAGGCTCTGAGCTGTCAGCACAGAGCCCAATGCGGGGCTCGAACTCACAAGCCGTGAGATCATGACCTGAGCCGAAGTCGGGCGCTTAACCGACTGAGCCACCCAGGTGCCCCATTTTTTTTTATTTTTAATGATCATGACTTTACCCCTCTCCCCTCATTAAAACAGGAGAATAGAATGTAATTCAACATCAAATCGAAAGGAGTCAATAACAATCTAAGTCTTAGAAATCGGAAAGAAAGTACTGGGCATAATAATGTATGCAAAACTGTTTTATAGAATGATTTTATAAAACAACGCCACTGGATGGAATTGTCCATCCTGGGTAGAGTGACGGTAAAAATTACCACAAGAATAAAACCTTTTATCAAGAGCAGTAAGGTGGTCGGTGGTTCCACAGGCAACAAGCACGGCTTCGGAGAATGCACTAATTTGGCTACAAACTCTAGTATACTACATCCAAAATACTACATTCTGTGTCAGGGTTTATATCATCAGCTCTTTCTTCAATCCCCTGACACACTAAACATTTGCTCATGGAAGAAACCATAACATTTGAGAGCCCTGGATAGGTCAATGCTTGCACAAATGCGGAGTAAGGATCAATTGTTCAACGGATTTCAGAAAATGAATTGGAGGGGGCAGAAATATTTCTTACCCCCACCTCTACTCTGCCTTAAATCACCTCTGCCCTGCCAACGTAACGGTCAAAGACACCATTTTAGATTTGTTTTCCCATCAACTGAATGTTTTGTTAATGGTTTTAGCAAATACGTAATTTCATGTAATTTCAAAAGAAAGCAACGTGTCATTTCAAAAGCACCTGACTGAGATTTTTCTGAAAGCAAAAATTGGTGGGAGGCAGGGAAGCCCATCAGGCTCTTCCAGAACGTGAGTGTGAGCCGCCTCGAGGAAGAGAAAAGCACACGGTCGATGTGTCAGGATTTTGCATAAACTTGACTCTAATCTCAGATACCATTGCCAGAAAGCTCCGCCACTGGCCACACAAGCAGGTGTCTGTCGAAAGACTGCTGGTGGCATACTAAATGAATTGAGTAAATTTATTGAAAGGATTCATCGTATCCACATAGTCATTTGGTTACAAAAACAGCCCAGGGACAAGACAGGCGTAAGAGTCAAGAAGAGACGTGAAGACAAATGTCGAGCCAGCATCACGTCCAACCCCAGCAGACGGAATCAGGGATGCGGTGTGTGCAGCGAACCTCTGGAAGGTCAGGCTCTGTTTGTGCTTCGCGTGCTGGTGACAGCCACCGATGTCCCTGCTCTTCGCTCTGTCTCTTCACCAGGAAGAGTGCCTCCTGTTTGTGTTGGGTGTTTGGCTCTCGGTGGCATCACAAGAGTGGTCTCCAGAGCGTTATGGTGTTGGTGCAGGTGCAGTGATGCCAAGAGGGAAAAGCAGTGAAGAGGGTTGTTTAAAAGAAGCTGATGATTTAAAAATAAAAAAAAAAGAAAGTCCCACTGTGCCTGCGCATAGCGGTCAACACTATGCATGCACGTAACGGTCAACCTAAAACCAGCACTTTCACCGGAGCATGAAGAGGGGACACCCCCTTCTTTGTTCCAAACATGCCCTGTAGAGCACATTTTAGCCCCTTGTTATTACTTTTCACTTCAACAGTTGCCTTTACTGTTCATTTTCAATGGGCTTTTATTTGATGAAAAGATTGTGGAAGGGGAAGGTGCTGTGATGTCTCCCAGTCTTTGAATCCCTCTGTCTGGCCTGGATCCTGAACACCCAGGGACGGGCAATGGCTCAACTCAACAAGCATTTATGGCTCACCTCTCATAAGTACTTTATCGGGAGACCACAGGAGACCTGTGAAGGAAGCTGACACTGTCCTTCCTGCCATCTGTCCATCACCCTGCCACTAGATAGAGAAAGGCAGGCATGGAAAGAAAAACTCAAAGCGCCAAAGACCAAAAAATACCATCCTGTGGCTGGGATCAAAAAGGGCTTTGGTGAGGAAGAAGTCTATAAGCACTCTAACTGAAAGGAGAATCTTCTGGCAAAGTGAAATAATAGTTCTCGAAGACGGTGAGCCTTTCTTCCAGAGTTTCATGTCGTGTGGCACCTTGCTGTCTAACAATGCCATAGTCCACATGCCCACCAGCACCACCCTCCCTACACCGCCACTGCTGGGCGGTCACATCCCACTCCCTCATTCAACTTTCCACGTGAGAGAGGCAAGGGACACATCCACTAGTTTTTTGCACGGCCCGGGTCCCAACTTCATATTCCCGTCACATCCATTTTTCTGAAGGCTCGCCCTAACATAGGACCTCGCTTGTACTCCGACACGAAGTTCTCAATGGCCCTGGGTAACGGTGAGGACTGTCGCGAGGACTACCTTCTCTGAATTAGCTGCCCCCTCTTTGTCTAAGCAAGCTACGTGGATATGGTTTTTCTGGTCAGTTCTTCCTTCTTATCATTCATAGCAAGAGAATTTGTCATTGCCAGAGAACCCGACACTGCAACTCGTGGAATGGTAAGTCCTAGAGAGGCTGAGGAACAAACGGCTTTAACTTGTTGCACATTGTCTAGGGCTACTGAGGACTTTGCCCAAATAATCTGATCAGAATCTTGAAGGGGCAGAAAATGAGTATTTTGAGGAATAGGCACCCAAAAGTAAGCTTCAACAAAGTTCGCTTTCAGGAGCCCTTTCAAACCTGAGGAGTCTCCGGATAGGGATGGGATGTCCAATTTTTGGCAAAATTTGTCCATTTTGGGAATGTCCAATGTTCTACTTTCGGGGAACAACGGAAACAGAGCTGTTGTGAATTCTGCAACAGAGAAAGGTCTTGTCCACCACGAGGCCGAGAAGATTGAGCCAGGTGGTGCCCACGTCGTGAGCACACGGGGCAGAGTAATCACGGCTGCTTCATCTACCCGCATATTGTTCGGTACCTACATGACCACGCACGTAAGCAGGGTTCAACACCTGTCGGTTGACCATCGGAATGGTCTAATGTAGACAAAACCTATCACTCCGAATGCCGCAACTACCCAGAGCACCATGTACATAGCTCTGGCTTAACGTTTGCCGTCCTACTAACATCATATTCCAACGTCCACCCTTCACCGGACCCCGAGCTGTCAAGGATGTGGATGGCCTTTTATCCCTTTGTGTGTCCTAGGCCTAGCTAGCACTGTGCTCGAAAAGGAACCTTGAAATGACTCAACAGATACAGCTTTTCCACCAAAACAGGCACAAGTGCCACACCTTACGAGGTGTGTGCTGCATTTCCACTCTGTGTTACAAAGACAGAAGCACAGGAAGAGCCTGAGATCATGCGTGTCCGTGAGGGACAGAGCTAAGTCGGGGCTCCAGTTCCAGGTTGGCTTAATTAAATAACTACCAAAATGACTTAAGAACCGGTCTTGGCGAAACTTATTTTTAGGTAGAAAGGATGGGTGGGTAAACTATCAGCAAGGTAATCGGTTGATTCAAACCTGTTTTGTTACAGTAGATTGCATGTGTATGGAAATATATCTCAATTAGAGAGAGCCTTATGCTTCCTGGGAAAACTTAAAGTAAACAACAACAATAATAATAATGGAATGTGGAGACGGTTTCTCTGGCTGCACTTGAGAAACTCAGGGCCAGGCTCTGTGCCCATTAGTCAAAAAGGCATCCAAAGGCTGGGAAATCAGGAGCAAATGCCCCTGACGAAAATTCCAATCCCGGTGTTTCCTCCCACCCCACTCCTACAGACTCCACAAGTCTCCCCCAGTTGACAATGGCTTTGCCCCGAGGACATCTCTGGGGGCGTGACTTTCCAAGGTCTTTATTGAAAGCACCACCTGGAAGGAGTGATTACCTAACAATTTGCCAAAAGGGCGGGCTGCAGAACCTTTGGCATTTTTGAATTGCAACTGTTTTCTGTCATCGTAAAGAAAAAGCTAATCATTTTTTCCAGCAAACCACCCCCTCTGTCTCCTGCACAGACTATTACGAAATTGCCAAAGACCACACACTTGGCTTTCTCTGTTTTCACAGTTTTTAAAGCCATCATCAAAAGGCAAAGGGAGCTCGAGAGGAGGATTTCTTTCCAGCACAGCATCTGAAGTGGCATTCCATTGGTAGAATGCTATTCTCTTCTGGCTACCTTCCATAAGTTCCATCTTCTTATTAAGTGTTTATCATCTTGCTTAAAGGAAAAGGAGACAAAAAAAAAAAAAATCTCGAACTGTGTCCAATTGGGAAAGTGCCATACAGCCCTTACAGTCATGCTATCGAATATTCTGGAAATGGAGTCTAAAGACCAAAAAATTCAGCTCCTAATATAAAAGTTCAATTTATGATAACATTTATCTCCACGTTAATAAGGAATTTGCAAACAAAGATGATTATCCAGGTCTTTGAAGATGCACACCATGAATCAATCCAGCTACGGACTAGTGATACAAGGCAGTTGGTTTTACCAGAGTTGGCCCAATGTAAGATGTTTCTTTTTTATGTGAAATTATGTTGAGAGAATTTTGAAATGCACACCATCTGAGTCACAGGCACTGGCTTAGAAGCAGGAATTTAGCACAAACATTTTTTAGCGGCAGATCAATGATGTAAAGTTTGTTTTCAAGGGAGAATAAAATAAATGTTTCACTTCCAAAACTAACCTGACCTACGGGGTAGAGAACATAGCACTGGGCCCAGAGTTTAGGAAAGTCGTCAGAGCCCTCCTGGGTCATGTCCTCCGTGCACCATGGTGACCTAACAGAGACCTTCCCTCGACCGGCCCATCTCACCCTCTCTCTGCAGACATGGGTTCTGGCAACTGACACCCTCTTCCCCCCGAGTCTTAAAGTATGAGCCACCCTTCCTTCCTGTCATCCTGTGACAACGCTTCTCACCGCATTCCTAGGCAAACCTGGCCTGAGCCTCCAATTCAGGCCTCCCTCACGTACACACTTTTAGACTGATAATGTGCGATTCTAAGAGTTTCTGTTTATATTCCAATTGATATTTGTAATGGCTCAGGAAATGAGTATCTATTACATATAACAGCATCTTTAGCACCTCAGGCTGCTTTATGACAGGGTGTGCCTTGACTTACTCTATTCCCACTACGTGGATTTTCCGTTCTACAACTGACTTTCCAAACCTAACTCGTTCCTCAAGACTTAGTTCTACCATTATCTCTATTATGAAACCTCCCCTACCTCTGTTTCCTGGAATTTTTCACTTCTGTTTCTATTCTACCTCATACCTGTTGCTATAACTCAGAATTTATTATCTACTTACTTTTTACCACTCTCAAATTGTTTAATGCACTAATTTGGTCTCCCTCGTAGATACCTCAAGCAATCTGAGTGTAGGATTATTCTTCTATTCCCTAGAAGACCTTGAAAGAGCAGACCTCGGCCGGCTGACTCCATCTTGTTCTGTATCCTCCATCTTGAGTGACTATGTCCCTCCCCTTGAGTAACTTCCCGCTCACCTGTTCAACATGAGTTGGGGCCTAGGCATAGATCTGTGGTCAGGGAGCCATCCTGAGGATGCAGAACAGGTGGAGGAAAGCCTTGAGTTTCCTTGTTTCACCTGGGGGTGGGCTGGGATGAGTCACTGGGGAAAGGAGAGCTCAGATGAAGGTGGAAAGATGGCAAGAGAACCCTACAATCCAGCAGTTACTCCCTCTGCACCCCTGAGAAAGAGGCTGGGTGACCTGAGGGCCAGACTCTTCTGATTTGGGGGAGCAGGCCCAAGACCACTGACACTCTGAGAGCAGGAGCTCAAGGGCAGGAGAGGGATGGGCTTTCCTCTTTGTAATCACTCTACTTTAAACCTTTCAAACCAGGCCCGGCAACCTGCGTGACGGACTCTGACCTTTCCTCAGCCAATCAGCTAGCAAGCCAATCGGTTGAGGCCACGACCCTTCCCCAGCCAATCGGCTGAGGCCATGACCCTTCCCCAGCCAATCGGCTAAGGCCACAATCCCTATAAAACCTTTGTGCTTTTGAAACCCGCTCTCTCTCTCCCTCTCTCTGGTATCTCACTGCTGCTTCGGGGCAGGTAGGGGATTGAGCTCGAGCTAGCTTGAATAAAGGCTCTTTGCTTTTGCATCGGACTCGGCTCCCTGGTGGTCTTTGGGGATCACGAATTCTGGGCATAACAACCTAGTCACAAAGCATCATGCAATAAGCAGTAATGGATGGATAGAAAGACAACCTTCAAACTTTGGTGGAGAGTCTAGCTAAAGTGGTGATGCATTCGTATAATTAATTTCCAAAGCGTTGCCTCAAAGGGTATTGAGTTTCATTTTGTTTTGAGACATATTGCTCTCATTTTGAATCATTCATTTTGTGGGGGGGTGGGTAAGAGAGTAAGTGAGAAAATGCTAGAAAAAAGTCTGAGACCAATATGCCTGTGTGGCATAAAATAGTAGTTCCCAAATATTGCAGTATATTGGAATCGCTTGGGTAGTTTATTAAAAATACAATTCAAAGACTTAAGACTCACCCCAAAATTACTTAAAAGATACCTCCCAATGTGGGATCAGGTATTTTTTTTTTAATTTTCTTCTTAATGTTTTTTAACGTTTATTTATTTTTGAGAGACTGAGAGAGACAGAGCATGAGCAGGGGAGGGGTAGAGAGAGAAAGAGACACAGGATCTGAAGCAGGCTCCAGGCTCTGAGCTGTCAGCACAGAGCCCGACGCAGGGTTTGAACCCACGAACCATGAGACCATGACCTAAGTCAAAGTCGGATGCCCAACTGACTGAGCCACCCAGGAGCCCCAACTTCTCTCTATTTTAACAAGCTCCCTGAAGCATCTGTACAGACAGTTTGCTTCAGGTCATTGGGTCGGCATATGGAAAACCCTCATATAAGCACTAGGTTCAAATCCCGGTTCTGAAACTTAAAAGCCATGTGATTTAGGATATGTGGTTTAAATTCTCTGATCCTCATTTACTCATCTGTTAAATTGGAATGATTAAATCCAATAGCCGTGAAGGCATGATTCCGTTCTCTATTACTGTCCCATGGCATGGTTTTTGTCCCTGGGCCTGGGAATAGAGTTGTTTCTCTACGAATAACTAGAGTTAACTCTCTCGAGTTAACCATCTCCAGAGTTGGCCATCTCTGTGCTGAACCTCTTGGAAAGAGAAGATGCTGAGACCAGAAGTGAGTCTTCATCTTTATCTTAGACCGGAAGATAATCTCAGCCTCTCTCTGGAGCCTCATAGTCTAGATGTGTTCTCAGGTGGTTCCGGGTGGGAAGGTGGGAGGGGTGAGTGGGCCTCTGCCACAAATGGTAGACTTGGAGGTCTACCATGAGACTGAATGCAGGGGACCCTATGAGGTGGGTTGATGCCTGAGAGTTTGAGAAGAACCCCATCTAGCAGCAAGTTATACATTATTCGTTGTATAAGTTATTCCTTTCTATTATCCTGGAAGTTTAGCAAAATCTTGCTGATCTGATTTCCATAGCAGGAAATGAAGAGGGAAGGACTGTCCACATGCTTGGACCAACGTGATAAAAGACCAGAAGAGTGGCACCAACATCTTGAAGGGAAAGTAAACCATGCGAGAAAAGGGTTGATTGTTTTAGACTATATAAAGTCTTTTTCTTCATACCACTAAGGTTAGTGGACATTTTCTCACACACGCAAAAAAACATACACTTGTTGAAAATGCCTACTGATGAAGCTTAATAATACATGAGCTCACCGGTAGCAATTAAGTACACACTAGTGAGGTTGCTATAACAAAGTCAGCCGAATCAGAATGACTTCAGCTAGGTGGTGAAAACCCACAAGTGAGCTGTCCACAGCTAACAGCACCACAGCTGTTAGTAAGAAGACAGAAAGAATCTGGATCCTTAGCATCATCACTCCTACCGTCATTCAAGTCTTTATCGGCCACCTCTTCTTTGGATTATTGCAGTAGGTAGTCTAGAAACCCAGACCCCCAGTGCTCTGTGTGTTCTCAATACGTTTGGCTTCAGCAAAGTGACCAAAGGTGGCTGCTCCGCCACCCACCATTGCGGCCCATGAAAAGAGGAAACTGAGGAAGAGAAAACGTGCTCCTTTTATTTGGAATTTGCCCACATGGTGTCTGTTCCCATCGGCTGGAATCTAGAGCCAGTGGGCAGACCAAGACGTAAGGGAGACTAGAAAAATGCATTTGTTAGCTGGGAAGCCACCTACCCAGCTGGAAGGCCTAATACGATAGTCAAAGAGGAGGCCGGCCAGATACTGGGGCTCGGGTAGTTGTGTTTACTGAAGGTAAACAGTAAAATGTCTTTCATTGTCCTGTGAAAAGCCTCTGTGTGATCTTGGGGGGCAATGTATACAAGTGGTGTCCACCATACGAGCAGCTGAGTTCTTAGAGCGAGTTAAAGAACAAATCCTAGAGGTTCTACCTACATCATTGGTTCTTTCTCCAAATGTATGCACCTTGATCAGCTAAGGACATGCTTCCTTCCCAAGCATTTGTGTGTGTTTTGGCCAAAAACAACTATATCCAAGATAACAGGCCTGGAAAGAAACAGATGAATCACATTCACTCCCTATCCTTAGAGGGTTTACATCAGTGAAAAGGATAGTCATGGGAACGAGGCAGCAAGAGCTAAAGTCACAGCATGAATGGAATGATGAGACAGTACCATGGTGGAGATGACTCATCTGGGCTGAGGTGAGAGGGGGGTTGGAAAAGCCTCACAAGAGAAGACAGACTCTGCCTTCCCGTTAATGGATGAGAAGGCAGGACCTGTTCGGGAGGGCCCAGGATGGAGGAGATCCAGCGGGACGAGGGTGGAGGTTTGTGAGGGAGCGACGGGAGAGCAGAGTGAGGTACCGGGGAAGTTGGCCTGGACCAGATGGCAAAGGCCTTCTGTGCCCCACTCAGAAGTTGACCCCTTTTCTTCGGTGCAGCAGAGGGAGTGTGTGGGGTACCGGTGAAGCAAAGCATGCTTTAGGAGGATCACTGGGATGAATGTGCAGTTGGTGAAATTATGGGAAAACAAGAGGAAGGAGATTAGTTTGGAGGCTCTTGCAGCTGTTGCAATAAATCCACCGGAGGATTTATTTTATTTATTTATCCACTGAAGGACGGATCGAGGCAGAGGTGCTAATGCCAGAGAAGAAGGGGATTGGAGATACTTTCAATGTGGATCCCTTAGAATGGGTGACAGACAAAGGCAGGGAGGCAGGATTCATCACCAGATGAATCAGAGCTCTGTAGCTGAAGGTAGTGAACACATGGTGATTAACTAGTTGAATATGAAAGATGAATCAGAGTACGTTCATTGGTTTATGGCAGCAGGGGGTTCCCATCCGCAGTGTTCATAGGGAAGTGAAGTACCACCTCTAATCACCGTTACCTGATTCAGAACGTTATCCCTGGACCCTCAGATAAAAACCGTTTATTTGGAACTCATTTCATTCAACTGCACCACCTTTTAGCCTTCCATATCACCATCACTGTTCAATCCCCCCATTTATCCATTAAAGTCTTCACCTGCTTCCTAGTCTCCCTCTCCACATTCCTTTCCGTGGAACTTAACTCCATCGGACAATCCAAATTAGCCTCCAGCCTTGTGTTTTCTTGACCTTTTCAAATTCATTGACCACCTCGGCTTCGCCTGAACACACACTTTTCTAGCAGAAGGAATCTTTCTGACTATAAACTTTAATCGGCCAGTTCGCATGGGGAGACAATCAGTTACGTAGTTATGAGAGGCCAGAAGATGAAAACAAACAGCGTCTGAGAAAAAATGTAACTATTTCTGGCACTAAAGAAGGAGAAAATCCTCCTATGCACCTTCCCATGTCCTCCTAAAAAAAGGCACTAGGTAAGAAAAAATGAACTACATTTCTAACGTTTGTACCACAAACACCAATAAGGTTCATCAGTCTCTCTTATAAGCTTCCATTAGTGTGTGCCTAGAACACAACCCTGAAGCAGAATTCCCGAAAATCAATTCCACAGGGACCAAAACGATGCGGTTCTTCCAAACTTCCTCCCCGCAGAGTTCCTTGATGAAACATTTGGAAAATGGCGGGCTACATTTTATTGCCAAAGCTTCATAATCCGGTTTGGGGAAGAAGGGTTTAGAGAATCTAGACCAAAAGCTATCTCGTGCTCTCATCCGTGTTAGCCATTTTTCTCAAACAAGCTCCAAGTATGTACTCCAGATCAGAGCATTTGGAGTTTTGCCCCCTGACCAGCAAATGGATCTATGGATCCTGTGTTGCTGGTCATACTGGTATGAAACTGCTCTCTAGTGAAGGTGATATTTCATGTGCGTGTCTTCCTCTCCGGCTGTAATTTGTTGGTTTTCTTGTCATCAAGAAACCTGGTAAGAAAATGCACCTGAACGAAAGGCAGCTTCTTCCAGAATGGAGGTGGCCCAACAGCACCCGGGCCTCGAGTCTCCTGAAGATCTAGGTCGAGCCCCTTCCAAAGTATAGACAAAAGAGCAATCAAGCTTCCCCCTCTCACCCACTCAAGTTCTCCTTCCTAGAACATGGCCACGATCATTTTAGTCCAAAACCCATAAGGTGTTCTCTTCAGCTTTTAAAAACCAGAAAAAGCAAAACCTCAGTAGCTATAGCACATTTAACTTTATTATCTACTTCAAAATAAACAGATAATTAATGAAATGATAATGAAGAAACTGATTGCCAAAGAAACTTAGTTAACTTATTTTATGGAACATTGATCCTAAGTTATTTGAATGTTGAAGGATCCTGACGAAAATGATGACGTGTTCAATGGTTGATCTATAGCTTTCTTGGGAGTTATTAATTAATAATTTAATAATAATTGAATTTAATAATAATTTAATTTAAAATTACTTAAATTTAAAAATAACTTAATAATAATTAATAATTAATTAATAAAAGTAACAGTATCTGCTGTCCATAAAAGTAACAGTATCTGCTGTTATTCATCAGAATGAACATTCACCTGCTTTCTAGAGACATACAAACCCATCTACTGACATTCTCATAGAAACAAATAGCAAAGGCAATATTCCGTCAGACTGTAGCAATAAAGGAATAAAACCAGTAATTACAATTAACAAGCATAAGTAAGTGCACTGCCAATCTACAAGTTAAACACACACACACACACACACACACACACACACACATCTTTAAGGATAAGTGAACACCTAGGGGCACCAGTTGGTTAAGCGTCCAACTTTGGCTCAGGTCATGATCTCAGCAGTTTCTGGGTTCGAGCCCCGTGCTGGGCTCTAGGATGACAGTTCAGAGCCTGGAGCCTGCTTCAGATTCTGTGTTTCTCTCTCTCTCTCTCTTCCCCTTCTCCACTCGCACTCTGTCTCTCTCTCAAAAATAAATAAACACTAATTTAAAAAAAAAAAAAAGGATAAGTAAACACCTAAGCTCTGTTTGGGACTAGAATCATATCCACTCAGGCTAGTAACCCATTCACTCTTCCTTTTTCCTCACTCTTTCCTTCCTTTCTTCCTTCCTTCCTTGTCATCCCTTTCTTCCTCCCCTTCTTTCCTCCCTTCTTCCCTTTCCTCCCTCCATAATGTTTAGTGAGCATCTATAGTGTATCAGCCACTATGCTCAGCACTAAGAACAAAAGTAAGAAAAGACATTATTATCTCTGCCCTCAAAGAGGTTACAGTCTAATAGTGAGCTCCGGATAGTCAATAACCCTGATTATTCACTGTATGTGTCTCTGCTAAAAATAGAAATTAAGGAAGTAAAATTATTATTACTTAATTCATTCTATTCAGGAAGCAAAAATCTTTCTAATTAGCATCAATAGGACAACTCTAATTAAAGTGGATTTTATTGGCAAAACTATCAGAAGGTAGTGTGATTCCTAGGAAATCAAATACATACATAGTCATTAAACATCCATTTAGCAATTATTGGTTTAATTTTTTTAATGTGTACTTATTTATTTTGAAAGAAAAAGAGAGAAAGAGAGAAGGAGGGGCAGAGAGAGGGAGAAAAAATCCCAAACAGTCTCCATGCCATCAATAGAGAGCCTGATGCGGGGCTCGATCCCGCAAACCATGAGATCATGACCTGAGCCTAAATCAAGAGTCGGACGCTCAACTGACTGAGCCACCCAGGTGCCCTTGTTTAAATTTTTGTACAAATCACTTCATATTCTATTCATAAGAAAATTAGCATTCAAGTTACTTGTACTGTTAAAATATGTGCACATAAATATACATTTTTCTAAATAGACTATATTAGTGAAATATATTTTAACATATAAGTAATAACATATGTCCTTAGACATTGAAAAGATAAGAAATATTTATGAGTACCTCTTGGTTAATAAAGTTGCTTCTCCATAATCTCCAGTTCAACCAATCCTTCCAAGAGAGATTGTGTGACACCTGTCTGGCCATCCAGGAGACAAGTCGCCAAAAAGTTTCCTCAGAACCTCTTCTCTCCTCATTCGGAGGCAGGACCCAGAGAGGGTCTTCTCACTGGGTATTCTCTGTGGGGTGAGCTCACCCAGGGACAAACCATCCACGCAAGTTACAGGGAGAAAAGTCGACACCTACGTTTGGTTATATTTGAAGTCTTCGTTAGGAGAGAGACCACATCGAGATTCATGACAGAGTCATAACAAAGCACACCATTATAGCTCAGAAGGTTCTAGAAGTGCTTTGAAATTATCCTCACCTCATTTACAAAGGAAGATGGCACATGTCTCTAACAAGAAAACCACTTAGTGAAAACACATAGGACAGAAAGCAAGGAGAACATCCTGATTGGCCAAAATTACAAGAGTAATTTAAGAAGTCAGCAAGTCATTACCCTACTTGGAATCTGACCAGGAAACCAGGATTAACACCTCAAAGCCTTTAGGTAACGTGCCAGGAACTCTTTAATGACATAATCCCTCGGGGTGTCAGAGAACTGATTACTAGGGGAGACTGAACAGCAATAGAACATCCTTTGGGATATGAGCCACATGTAAATTACTGTCACTACTTGTGGAAAATGTTGTTATTTAATTCCTTAACTGTATGGAGTCCACGCTGAGTAAAATATGGATATTTTTATCATCATATATTTAATAATGGAGTAAAATTTAAGCTCAAGAGAAAAACACTTACGTACAGTAAAAATCATTTCCTTCAGTCCAACTTAGCTCTGAGTTGAACCCCAACTCAGAGTTGAAAACCAAAGTATGAATGACGAAGGATGCACTGGAAACTATTGATTATCTCGCAGTGCGCAGACTCGAAATTGTTATGCCTAAAAATTCAAGAACTTGAAGACGCCGTCGGGACTCATATGCACCAACCCTTCTGAATCTCTGAAGCTGAATCCGCTTGCAATTTGCATAAAAGTGAGTAAGAGGCCACAGGACAACAGATGAGCAACACTGTATTATTGTTCCCGATTATAAGACTGTAAGATGACGTGCCTCCTGCCTGTTGTTCTGTGGTTCAGTGCCTGTATGTAAGCAGCACACATCTCCCCGTGCCACTGTGTGTGGCTTGGCCAGGTGGCTTTATTGAACAAATGAAGTGGGAGCAGATGTGGTTGTGTGCAGAAGTATTGCAGATTTCCCCTAGCTTTCCTGTCTTTTTCTTCATCAATGAGGATGAGTTGTCCCAAATGGATGCCAATCCTTCAGCCTAGGTCCAAGAATAAAATAAAAAGGTACTTGATACAAAGCCAAGAAGATCCAAGCAGGGCTATGGCAGCCACGGCCAACTGCAGTCACCCGTAGGAAATGAAAAGAAGAAATAAACATTATTGAAGATGGTGGCGACCTGTGAACTATTTGTTACCACAGCAAGACTGCCTAATATATATCCTTTCCTGAGGCAGAATCAATAAAAATAATTTCACAGAAAACCATTGTTCAAGTAAAATTGACCATGAAGACCTGATAAGAAAATGTGTCTGGTTCTTGTACAAGGTAATATACATTCCTCACTTATAGGTGGAAAAGATACTCTCTACTCTTACATCTCTCTGATTTATACACAGCTGTATGATAAAACACTTCCCCCGGTAGCTTGTGGTCATAGAACACAGCACAGTGACATAAATCAAGTTTCTCATTAGTGCCTCTTTACTTCTCTAGTTGTTTTCAAACTTCCTTCTAGTACATTCCTCCCCCAGAGACTCCAGGATGCTTCGGGTATCTTGGGATCCTCATTGCAAAGTTACATAGACTTCAAGCAACATCCTGACTTCCTATGTTCTACATCCTTGGGATTCATGTGACGAATGCATAGAGTTCTAAAAGAGTGTCTAAAATACCAAGAAAACACTGAAAATTAAGACAGAGTTAAGAGAGAGTTATTGGGGGAGGCGGGATGGTAAAGATCTCTCTGGCACCCCGCAATCATACCCATACCACAGAGATCACTGGCTACCAGTTTAAACATGTCTAAAAGGCTCAAAATTCTGGGGCAATTCCAGAGAAAATAAGAAAACTGTAGAATGGATCCCAAAGTCATAGAAACCCAATAGCCAGGTGGAAAGCTCCTCCAATCCTTTGAAGAGGTCAGTGAGGAAAGAAAGGGAATGAAGACGGTCTTCCCTTCCTCTGTTCATATAAACATTTGCGGTGGCTTTCTAAACAAAGAAGAGCTGTTGCTTTCCAGCCAGCAGCTCAAAGCGTGAGCAGGTGACAGTGACTGCTTTCTAAGGGAACCCCTGTCAGGCACCCAAGTGCAGAGGTGAAAATTCGAGCGCGCAGAGCGAGCGGGTGTTGAAATAGCCACACAATGTCTCCCAAAGCTCAGAGAGAAGATTACCATAGGCTACATCCCAGAGCCGGAAACGTGTTTGAATTGGGAGCGTGTTCATTTTTGCCTGAAGTGATTCTCTGACTTTAAATGTATGCCTTCCTAGCTATGACATTTCCGTAAAACAAAAGATCTCATTGTTCCACTTTTCCTCTGTGAACTCTCGTTTCATTCCCATAGCACACTGGCCTTCTTTCATGCGTCTCTGGTTTCTTCTTCATTGACAGCCAAATGTTCATAAGCCCACCTTTGCAGGACAGGTACTTTTTATTTGAAATGCCATTGATAGATTTAATTATGTTCAACTTTCTCAAAAAAAAAAAAAAAAAACCACCGATCCCGTTGGCGCAGTAAAATATATTGAGTTTGATGTGTTTGGCTGCAAAAACTTTCATTTGGCCAAGGCCACATAGTCTGAAGTCTCCAAGTGTAAATTATAATGTTATTCGAGAGGAAGTATAGAGTCATGTGTGGTGCTCAGGACGACACATGATGTAATCTTACACTCTATCTGCAGGTGTGATATTGGGTTCTGCTAGGACAGGCACCTGGTATCGATGTTCAGTCTGGCATTGTTTCAACACAGTCAACCATGGCTGAAGAGGACTTAAATCAAATAGCACCCAGCTATGGAAGATTTTTTTTTTCCAAGCGGAGGAATGATAAGCAACAATTACAATGAGCTGAGTGGTGTCTGATTACTCTTTCCCTGAACGGCACAAAATTCTTGCTCTTTACAGTAAGGCTCTCAGTGCTATGTGAATATAGAAACAAAGCCATGTCTTACGAATCATAAAAATAATTATTATACTCTATGGAGCCTTACATACAAAAACGACATAGATATTGATGTCTTATTTTTTTCTTTTTTTTTTTACGTTTATTTATTTTATTTTTGATAGAGAGAGACAGAGCACAAGTTGGGGAGGGGCAGAGAGAGAAGGAGACACAGAACCCGAAGCAGGTTCCAGGCTCTGAGCTGTCAGCACAGAGCCCGACGCGGGGCTCGAACTCACAAACCATGAGATCGTGACCTGAGCGGAACTCGGACGCCCAACCGACTGAGCCACCCAGGCGCCCTGTGATATCTTATTTTTTTCAAATACTGTGACGGTTCTGTCCTAGGCCATGCATTTTGCCTTTATAACATGACCTCATCACAGCACTATCTACTTCAGGAATGCCTGTCTCTGCCTCCAGTCTGTAAGCCAAAGAAGGGAAGGGTCTAGAAGAGTCCACAGCACTCTATTGTGGTTCACGCATATTTGCTGAAGGAATGACCAAATTCACATGTTCCTCTTTCTCATGGACTGATCTTTTGCAGAGGCATTTCACTTACACACTAGACAGGTAGCATGGTTGTTATTCGGGGTATAGACCCTGATCATGGCATAGAGGAAACAACTATCGTATGTGACAACTGAACCGCACTGAGGTCTTAGCCTCACTGAGATGTCTGCTCTGACGGACAAGCCCCCTCAAAATGCATAGTCATGACCAGATGTACCAGCAGACAGAAAATGATCCTTTGAGCGTTTGCAGGGACTTGCAAATTTGAGATTTTTAGATATTAAGAAAGTTTCTTACATTGGCCCTTTGGAACCGATTGGGAGTTTGAATTACAAAGCTTGATTGACATTAAACCAGGGACATGATTGGCTGACATGGCAAATGTGAGGGGCGATTATGTAACGGATCAGTTGGAGTGTGGGACCAGATGGAAGAAAGAGGTGAAATCTCAAAACATATTTTGAATGGTTCTAGGAATATGAAAACCTTTATTTATGTATGTATTTATGTATGTATTTATTTATTTCCCTCCCTAAAGGAGAGGGGAAAAGTGATTTCAGTTGTTTAAAATTCAGAGATCTCAAAGCGAGTCTAGAGTCATTATCTCATTTGATCCTCATAACATCCCCAAAAGGCGGTGAGGATTCTGAGTCACCAGGTATCGATTAGGAAACAGACCCAGCCTGGGTGGTGCCATGGAGGGGGACCCTGCGTCCTGTGTTTCTTCCCCCGCATCAGGCTGCCTCTCCTGGATGTTCAAAGTCACTCAATTTGTCACCAAGTCATATTTAATCAGGGTGTATACCTTTAGAAGTAAAGTAGTTTCGAATCTGACATTTCTTACCCCCGCACCCGGCCCTTCTCATCTCCCTCACTGCTCTGTGCGTTCGATGGCTCAATCTTGTGAAACATGTGAACTCAAAGTAACTTAATTTTTTCCATAAGCTCTACACTTTTGAAGATCAAAGCTGGCATCTCATCCACTCTAGTTTATGTGCCCGTGGCAAACAGAAGAAATTCCAAGGTCTTCCCTTTGAGGAGACAGCTTTGGCACACAGGAACCTCCTCACAACAGCTCTCACTCAGCCGATCCGACGGTCATGGGTAGACTAAAGCCACTGCATCTGATCAGACGTCCTCAGTGAGGTTTCTCTGAAGTGATGCTATCATGTAACAGCTCAAAGCACTTTTTTTTTTTTTTTTTAATCAGGGAAGTGTTGTCCTTTCCCCTGTTTGAATTCACACCCTATTTCTTAGCTAATCCAGCTCTAGGAAAGCATTCATCAGCTCTTGAGAAATAACCTCAAAGTCATTTTACACGGGTTTATTGAGGTTTTTGTTTTGGTTTTTTATTTCCCTTTGTAACTTCTCTGGAGGAATAAAAATGGCAGGAATCATTGAAACAATACTTATTTATTCATTCACCGGTCAAAACCCTGTCATTTCATAGAATGGAAAACAGCTATTGAAAGTTAGAGGAAGGACAGACAGTCCAGGAGACGTAGAGAAATTTCCATTTCCCTCTATGAAGGTCCTTAACAGAAAGCCAAGCAGGCCGAAGATGGACACATGCTTGGGGTTGCATGAGCTTGTTGGTGTCCATGTGAGTAAGCTGGGTCGCTGCACTAAAATCCGTTAGAGGAGAGAAAACGGTTAAGGACCGTGTGAAGAAATAGTAGGGGGCTGCTTCATGGGTTTAGTCAAGTCTCCAGAGAAGGCCAACCATTTCCCAAAAGATTCAAGAGACATGAGTGAAGTAAAAGGCAGGTGACACACAAATGGACCCGAAAGATTTCAGACAACCTACAGGTATCCAATATTTCAAACAAGGGAGTGATGTTATCAATCCTCTTGATCACTGAAACAAAATAAGGAGTTGATGAGTGAACAGGTAATTGGTGAAAACCTAGGGGGAAAAAGGGCTTATAAGGAGGATGTAATAGTTGACCAAGGAGGAGGTATAGATGGCATTTTACCAGTGGGAGTTTAAAGGTGGGAAAAAATGGATGAACTGGTTTTGGCTTTTTTTTTTAATTTTAAATAAATTGAATAATTTATGATAAAATAAATGGTATTGACTTTTATAAATGTTCATCTTAGGTTAAGGAAATATTGTGAACACATTTATCTAAGTTTGAGAAAGATAACTGAGGGGCGCCTGGGTGGCTCAGTCACTTAAGCATCCAACTCTGGATTTCGGCTCAGGTCATGACCTTATGATTCATGAGATTGAGCCCCGCGTCAGGCTCTGCTCTGACAGGGCAGAGCCTGCTGAGGATTCTCTCTCTCCCTCTCTGTCTGTCCCTCCCCTGCTCATTTTCTCTCTCTCTTATCTCTCTCTCTCTCTCCCTCTCTCAAAATAAGTAAACATTTAAAAAAGAAAAAGATAATCTGACAAGTTTCATATGATATTCTTGTACACAAGACAGATAAAAAACTGGTTTGATTATGGTATTAGGATAGTCTACATGCCTAACAACCTTCAAATTGCTGGATATAATGCATGTTTATCTCTCCCTCACACCACATCCAATGTGGGTTAGCAGACACACTTTGACTGATGCCATAATTTCTGGATCAAGGCTCCCTCCGTCTTATAGCTGTGCCTCCTGTAGGTCTCCAGAGTCTTCTCCATTAAGTCAGTAGACAAGAAGAGATAGGCGGGATTGAACATGAGAGGTTTTTGTGCACCATGCCTGGAAGTGACATCAATGGCTAGAAAACTTGTCCTACAAGAGACCATAGTGTAAATATTTTAGGCTCTGGGGGCCACACGGTCTCTGTCCTGATTAATCAACTCCACCCTTGCAGTGAAAACCAGTCATAGATAATGTGTAAACAAAGTGGGTGTTGGTCTGTTCCAAAAAAAATTTTCCTATTTGCAAAAAAAGGCGGTCCACAGGTTGTATTTTGGTAACCCCTGGACTAGAAGACAGAGTCAGAATTCATAATAAATAGTATGATGGATCTGAAAGGAAGATTACATTTAGCCTAGTCACATTTAAAGAAGATGTAAAGATTAAAAAGAAAAACCCTTCATATACAAGGTAATAATGTGTTCTTGTGTAAAATATCTTCATACAAACCCTGCTTTACCAAAAACACAGTACTGTGTGGTTACGTAAAGGTCATGCCGAGGAGTGTGGTAATTGGGGCAGTTATACAAAGAAGCATTAATCTCACTGTGTAATATGGCCCGTTGTTGTGTCCCCTAAGGTACACCAGCAAACAGCCTCCCAAGAGGCCATTAACTTGGTGAGTTTGCCAAGGTCTCAGGTTGGATCGTTGGCCCAGAAACCTGATTTATCCCCCAGGGATAAGAAAGCTCAGGTCTTTTCACTCAACCTATTAAAGAGTTAGCAGGAAGTTAGAGTTGTACAACAGCATCATGACCAACCTTGTTAAGTAAGAAGTGAGTTCCCCGACCCTAGAAGGACCAAATGGCCTCGGTAACCACTTTTCACAGTGGTGCTAAGAAATTCTGGAAGTGGATGGAAGGTCGGAAATGATAACTTTTGTGGACTTTACCAACTTACAGAACGTGTGAATCTAAACTGAAAATAAATGGATCTCAGCTACTACTTTCTTTCTTCCACATTCACCAGAACAGAGTATTTGGGAAGAGAAAAAAATGTAAGAAATCTTTTCTGACATTAGACTCAGAGGTCTTCCCACCCTTCCAATCCACACTACCACATACGGATAAGTCATAGAATCTTAGAGTCAGAAAAACCATTTTATGATTATCCATCCATATTCCTACCCAGAGAAAATCGTAGCATCAGAGCTGATCCGTGACCATTCGGCTGCTTGGACACATTCAGACCAGCAGCCTAGGGCCTCATGAGTCCATCTCACTCACCCTACAACACATCTATTCAATGGAAAAACCATCCATAAGTCCAGCTGAAATGTATCTTCCTATATGTTTCATCTACTGGTCCCAGATTTTGCTTCCTTTCATTTCAGTAGCTCCCCATCTTCTATTTTTGCTTAGCTTGAAGTCCTTGGGCAATACGTCGCTTCCATTCTTGTATTAATCCACTTTCTGGAGGCGATAGCTCTGATGAGGAAGATATTTGGGTATATGTGATGTTTATTATTATTACTATAAAATATAACAGGTGCTCCTGGCTTGCTCAGTCGGTTAAGCGTCGACTTGATTTCGGCTCAGGTCATGATCTCACGGTTCAAATCTCAACCAAGGTGTGAAAGGTACTCTGGTTTCAATCAAAGAAAACACAAACTTGAAAAGGGAATGTGGACCACAGTATCTACTCAGGGAGTTCCCGTTTTGGGGGACAGAGCGTTAAATGAGATAAACATTTAAACATTACAAATCTCACTAGTATGTGTGGATCCAAAGAATTAAGAAAGACACCTGTGGGCAATGTCATCCCAGATACATATTCATCAGCAACGCTTTAAGCCTGAAAACTCAAGCCCAGGGACCCAAGGCTGATGGTGTGCAAAGGAGTGGAATCAAATGACTGATGATGTTCAAAGTGTTGAAAGAAGCATTATTTTCTGAACTGTTCTACAGTGCCACCCACACAGGAAATTCAACAGACATATTAATTACACCTAGCATGTAATCCAAAAGATCCCGAGAATGTGCTTTATTTATTTTTTCTTTAGGGATGGGAGGAGAGTAGAATAAGATGATATCTGTACATGATGCTAAGATCTGGGTGTGCTGTTTTCATCTACAAGATCTTAAGTCACACTGACTCTTCCCCAAATTGTTATCTTCCTCTGTAAATAAACCCAAACCTTCGTTTCAAACAACTGGCCCAACGCAAACAATGACTACCCTCAGCTCTGACAGCAGTCCTTTTGCTCAACCACGGAAAAGACATCCAAAATGACCCTGCTGATCTGAGTTGTTTTTACATGTTTTTCACAAGTTCATGCCTACACACTGATGTCCACTTTCCTTTATCATCTTTTCCCCCTCCTGAAAGAAGACGTGCCCCTTTCCTGGACCCTTGCCCATCCCACCTACGAAAGCTTGAGCAATCTCAAAACGCCTGGTTTGCGAAAAGAACCGAAGAGGGGCCAAAATATGACTAAAATTTAAACTACCGTAAAAAGTCTGGAAACACCGTAACCTCGAGCCAGGAATGGGAGGCTGGCACTTTCCTGCCATCGATGTGACTTCGGTACATGGTTGTAAAGCTAATGAAAAGGTCCCTGGCGGTGATGAGTTCAGGCGGACACACACCGGAGACTTAGCGTGGGCCTGTTGGTTTGTGTGCCTCGGGAGTACTTGCCCCGACAACTGATGGTGAGGCTGATTTGCACACTCACTGCCCTGGGAGCAGGCACACAGCACCGTGGCATCTGGAGGCCTTTCCATCGGCCCCGCCGTCAGCCAACCCTTCCGTCCCCCCACCCTCAGCGGCCACGCCAGGCTCCTCGTGTTGCCTGGGTTGACCTTCTCTCCCACCTCACCTCCTTGGCCTGGCCCCAGCTGTTTCCTCTGCTGGGAACACTCTCTCCCTCTGGAACTCTCACTTCAAAAATCAGGTTAAACAATTCTCCCTTGACAAACCCCCAGACAAGTCAAGTTTCCCTACGATCGAGCCTCTCGAGGCTGTGTCCTCATCCTACCTGGTGCCCGGCATCCTGAACATGGGTTTAATGATGGCTGCTGGGCTCTGAGCTTTGGTAGAGCAGAGGCTTGCCTGGCTTTCTCACGGCAGAGACAGCACACGTGTTGGGTGCCCAGTACGTAGTAACTGATGACCCCAGAGTCCATTCACCTCTTTTAGTCCAGAGCAGGGACTATGTCCCATCCTGTTTGCATTTCCCAAACACCACACGGCCTCCAGCAGGCAGTAAGTGTCTCACAAATACTCGCTTTGGGCATATACTTCTAATTGACTTCGTGATATGGAGACAGATAAATCAAGTAATGAACTAGGTCTTGTGCCTTAAAAAATCTTGTGCTTTTAAACGAAATGCCCACAACAAAAAAACATTCATCGAAGAGCAAATTCGTTGTCCAGCTCCCTCCTTCTTTTCTTTAAGACCACCTACCCCAAACAAAACAGTTGTAACATGGAAAGTTTTAATCAGCCAGTTGTTTGGTTTGCAATATTTTTGATGATCAGATCTGAAGAGTTTTTGTTTTGTTTCATTTTTCACTGAATCCCAACTTTTAAAAATCTAATTTGAATGTGGAAGGCCTTCAAAAAATAAATGTGCCATTGTATTTTTCCCTAAAATGAACTACATTGGAGGATTGGGTTCTGATGATCAATCCAGAAGCATTTGAATAGTACAAACCATTAAAGCAAGGAAATCTGGATGTAAAGAAAAAAGAGTCCACATGGACTAAATCTGAAAGCAGCCGTTAGGCCTTCAATTTCTTACTCTAGAATGAGAGCAACGAATCAGGGGTGAGATTGGGCAGTGGGGGTGGGGAGGGGAGGAAAGTCTCTGCCACTCTGTGTTTTTAAATGAATGAAATGCTGACAACTTGATCATAACCAGGTTGCTCTCTCACTGTTACCACCATGAGTAAAATTTACTTAGCCAGTACTTAGGAGTGAGAGTTTAAAAAAAAATGTATTTAAGCCGTTTGTTAAAACATATGATCTATACTGAAATGTTTAGATGTTAATGATACTAGAAATCAGAGTATTCTGGGAAGGATAAAGAACATTTCCCCAAGCTGTTTGCAATTGTTTCTGTTCACTTTTTTGCATTTAATCACCCTGTAAATCAGCAAATTAATGGCAACCTGAGTTCACGTTGGATAAATGTACATATTTTCCCTGGTTAGAAACTCCACCAGGTTTTAACGTGTTAAATACATACCATGGCCCATCTATAAGGAAGTCCAGTAAGACAATCACTTCTGCTTATAGGTGGAAATTTTATAATACCTGGAGAAAACAGTGACACAACTAAGAATTCTAATTGTATTTTCCTGTGTCCAACAAAAGCTCTGGCAGCAATGATGTCAAATCCTTCCATGTGCTTAAACTACATACCTGCCTAGAGTTCATCAGCTAGAATAAAAAAGGACCATTCAAACATTTTAAAAATTCGTTGTGTGCTCTCTAGCCAATAAAAATACCAAATTCTCAGTATGTTTGTGGGAACAGCAATGCATCCTGCTACTACTCGGGGATCCCAGGCTGTTCTGGGGAGCACCTCAGGTGGGCAGGGAGACAGAACCTGCCAAGTGAACGTTCCTGTCACGCTGAGTTGCCTTTTCTGCAAGAAACAAAACAAGAAGGTGGGGGGAGGGGAATGAAAAGGGAAAAAGAAAAAAATACTGTGCACGTTACAGCACAGCTAATGTGATCCTGCGAGTTTGCTCAGGTGTTCCCACCTCCACTTATGTAATAAGAAGTTTGAGTTGATCTTCGAATTCATGATATTTCACCAAGACGTCATAATTCTAAACTTTTGAGACACAGCTTTGTTGTCAGAAGCTGGAATCCTAAAGTCATCAACCTTGGGTTGTTGTTTTTTTGTTTTGGTTTTGGTTTTGGTTTTGGTTGAACCCATCAGTGGACTCAGTCTCCACGTTTTGTCAGTGGTCTTATTCCACTACTTTTACAACACTTTACTGAACACCTTCGAACTTCACTTTGGTATCATTCCGATGGTCATATTTCAACTGTAGCAGGGATAGGAGGGGGGAAAAAGTGAATCTGAAAAATTTCTTCTTGGCGGTTTGAGGAATAACCCAGTCTCAATTGCAGTATTGTCTTTATCATCCCAGGATATTGGCCAATATAGTGATCAAATATGTCCACTTAGTGAAATCGGGTCAATACTTAGGACAAAAAGTCAAAATATATTTAAGAAAGAAAGTGAACGCCTTGCCATCCTCCATACCTCATTTCCATGGATCTCAATCTCAGAGGGACAGTTTTCACACCCAATTACAGAAAACATCCCAATTTCCCCTAGGATGGCCAAGACAGGTCTTTGGGCTTTGCTGTAAAATTATGGTAGAAATTCCTGCAACTTCACTTATCCACTCAAAAAATATTATTGAAGGCTTGCTATATTTCAAGACATTCATATTTACTAGAAATATCGAGAGACCAAAAACCTGCATTCTCTAAATTGCGTGCCCTCCTATAAACCAGGTGGAAAACAGAGACATGTGATCGTATGTTTGCTACTTTCTACTTGTGTGAACTTAAATTCTGACACTTCATTTTCTTATTGATGAATGAGCATAAAATAGCTATTTCCTAGAATTGTGTAGAGACTGAAGTGAGGCAAATAGTATACAATCCAATGTCCAGTGACTGAGGTGTAGAAAGTATGCAGTAAGTAATATCAAGGAGTATATTATCATCATCACCACAATCAATACTGATATATGCAACGGTTGGTTTCATTTAAAAAGAACAACAGCAGAGCACAATCCATGGTATTTGGTTTCTCACAAAGAATGGAGCCATGGCCGTGCATGAAGTCAAAGCTTGACCTACCAACGAAAATAGTCTGATGCGTTCTCTGAAGAAGTCAGTTGCTGGTTTCTCGGTTGACCACATTCAGTATTTTCCAGAGAAAACGATGTTAGGAAAGCTCACTGAAAGTCTCCACGCTGAGAGTTAGGTAAGCAACCGCATACCTTTCCTCTCTAGCCACCATCCCCAGGAATGACCTCACCACACAGTCAGGGACCAGCTAGAATAATGTAGACAAGACCTATAGCTGCCAGACAGAAACATTTCATTGAAAGCTCTACGAGGCTGTTACCTCTGCGGATTCTCAAGTTCCAGAAAATGGCAACATGGCGGCGCAAGCCAGAGTAAGGGGACTTGGGGGGGGAGGGGGCGCTGAGGTCGGGTTGTGTGTGTCCTAAAGCTTCCAACAAACCCACTTCCCCTCCTATAACCAAGACACTGAGGGAAGCAGAACCAAAGGGTACGGGTTGACGCTGTGTGAGGAGGTAGAGGGGGGAGACAAAACTTCTTCCTAAGATGTCCACATAGATGGGAAATCGAATTGCTTTCACTCTAAAATAACCTATTCGAAAAGGCCAACCTCCATAAGTAAACGTAAGACAAAAGCTAGTGCAAGGTGAACTGCTGTGTTCAGAGAATAAAAAGCATAGCGTCCACTGGTTGCAATCCCCAGCTTGGTTTTTCTTTCCTTTTCCAAAGCAAGGATTCTTTTCATTAAAATGGGGATATCCTGCCCCCATATTGTGACCACCTGTCCTTGTCAGCATCTGTCTGTTAGAGCCTCTCTTTTCTTTACAAATGTATTCACTTTTTATAAAACTGGGAATATTATATGAATCTATTGTTAACATCTTTCCTTGTCAATATCCAGCTGCAACACGATTTTAATGGCCTGGCTGAGGTCTGAACAGGCTGAGGTCTGAACAAAACCCACTGTCTCATCTCTGGCCTGCTGATTTTCACAGAAGTTCTTTCACGGAGTGATCTGTGCTGTGACCAAAGTAATTTCTCTCACCAAAATCACGGAGCACATTAATCCTGTGAGAGCTTCCCTCTGTGAAGCCCTTTACTGTCTACTGAGTCTTGTCGGCTATCCCCAGTGCCCCTGGGATGCTGCACGCTTTCTTGACCCCATCGCTTGTCCTCCGTGGGTCCCCTCGGTAAGAACACACGTCGCCACGGGCAGCCTCCCCTACCTGCAACATTCCCACCACTCGCCTGCATTGAACTCTTTCCTCCCTGAGGACCCCTGGAATCCCACCTTCTAGGGAATTCTCTCTTAACTAAAAGACTCAGCAAGTATAATGAATGCATCCTGATTTTTCTTTGAGCCCCTCTACACACGGTTTTCCAGTCTAAGTATTTCACCGACTGTGTTTATCTGCCGATTGCTGCCAACTATTCTTTGTGAGCTCCTTAGAAATTCAGGCCATTTTATTTGTTTTAAATTATTTTTTTACTGTTTATTTATCTTTGAGAAAGAGAGAGACAGAGTGTGAGCAGGGAGGGGCAGAGAGAGAGAGGGAGACACAGGACCTGAAGCAGGCTGCAGGCCCTGAGCTGTCAACACAGAGCCTGATGTGGGGCTCGAACTCTCGAACTGCAAGATCATGGCCTGAGCCCAAGTCAGCCGCTTAACCGACTGAGCCGCACACGTGCCCCCAGAGGATTTTATTAACAAACTCACGGTAGAGCTCTCTGGCTCCAGTAAATGCTACTGAGGAAATAAAAAGAAGCAATCAGCTAACCAAAAGTTGCCTTTTATTGCCACAGAGGCATTTCTTATTTTCAGTTTAGAGCGACCCATGAAATAAATCATGCTTTTGCCGTGATGAGAAGTACTCTGCAGATTATTTTGCTGAGAGTTCCACAGTCCCCCTGCAACGCCTATCATATTAGCAGAAATTTGTTTTTATCTGATTTTAACTCAAGATAAACAAACCAGGACTCTGAAGGTAGGGATGTCCATGATTCTTTATGGAGTAACCCAAGCTTATAGGAATTTGAGAGGTGTGGTAAAAAAAAAAAAAAAATCACACACATACAAAATCCCATCCCTGATACGTTTCTTTTGCTGCAAGGCAAAATTGTTTGTAAAAACTTCTTTTGATTTTTGTTATCCAAATAATTCCAGCTTAAATTGGAACTCAAATATTAATCTGATAATGACACCGTTGAGACACATTCTCTGACGATTGATCTCAAATGACTTACGAGGCTTTACTTTACCCTATTTTCTGCATTCCTTTCCAGCCAGGGTTTGCCCGTCTTTAACACCAACCACCCCCCCTCCTACCCACCACACCACCATCATCTGGGAGGAAAAAGGCCCTGAAGTGTATGTCTTAAGATGATTACTATGTGCTTGGGAATATCCTTTAATTTAAATTTTGTTTTATTTTATTTTTAGCTTCAAAGCCTTTGCAGGAATGAACACCTGTCTTGCAGGGCATTATAAGAAATTGTCAGGTACCTGACGTACTTTGTTTTGTCAAGTCCTCCCACGGTGACACTGAGGATAGAAGTCACATTTTAATTAATGATCAAAGCAAAGGACACCTGTAAGCCTGGGTTAGACTTCTAAATTCTTTGATATTAGGCTTACAAATCTGAAAGAGTCCTTTGATTCTCCCCTGTGTCTGTCCTTTCTTGGAGATCAGCTTAAATCTTTTTTCAAAAGCAACATATTTAGCTAATCTGAGTACTAAAGCTATGGGTGACAATGTCCATTCGCACGGCAACCCTTAACACCTTACAAAAGTCATACTCTATTACGAAGGATGCCAGGGCACCGTCCAAAAAACCCCGTTGCGCTGGGCATTTGTTGTGGCAGAGAAGCTGCTTAGGGTATAAGGAGCCCTCAAAGGGTCTCAGAAATCCTTGGAGTTGACATGAGGGTAAGGAAGCTGTAATGTGGCCCCTGTCTATATATACAGGGAAGGAGAATGTGGGATCGGCTGTCATTTTATGTGAACTAAAATACATACATAGTTATACATGTGTATGTTATATAACATAACAACATCAACCTATTGCTGTATTAATATAATAATATGCAAATTAACAAGTACTAGATTAACACTAATATACTAACATGTTTATATTTTATAGTATGCATTTATTACTACATAGCATAAATGCTGCAGATGCTGATGATACATACAGTAATTTTATTCACATATACACTAACAATTTCCAAGGTGAAAATGGGACAGCTCCCCAGCTTTGCAGGGACATTTAAAAGTAGCTTGGGAACTCTAACTGACCACTAGAAATACCACTTAAAAAATTTTACGGGGCGCCAGGGTGGCTCAGTTGGTTAGGCGTCCGACTTCGGCTCAGGTCATGATTTCGCGGCTCGTGAGCTCAAGCCCCGCATTGGGCTCTGTACTGATGGCTCGGAGCCTGGAGCCTGCTTCAGATTCTGTGTCTCCCTCTCTCTCTGCCCCTCCCCTGCTCGTGCTCTCTCTCAAAAATAAAAAAACATTAAAAATTTACAGGGCACCTGGGTGGCTCAGTCGGTTAAGCATCCGACTTCAGCTCAGGTCATGATCTCACAGTTCGTGAGTTTAAGCCCCACGTCAGGCTCTGTGCTGACGGCTCAGAGCCTGGAGCCTGCTTTGGATTCTGTGTCTCCCTCTCTCTCTGCCCCTCCCCTGCTCACAGTCTGTCTCTCTGTCTGTCAAAAATGAATAAACATTAAAAAAAATTAAAAATCGCTTTAAATAGTGGAAATACAGGAAAGTACAGAGAATAAAATCCAGAAATAATCCCCTTCATATTTTGGAGCTCCTTGATGCAATTCTGTAATATGACCACAATTTTATAATGTGGGCATACTGAACATATAACTTTGTATTCTTCCTTTTTTTTACAATTAACACACGTGTTTTCCTTTATGACTAAAACTGCCAATGACTGGCTGGTTATATATTCCATAACTCACAGACATTTACTTGATCATGTAATTATTTCTGATTTTCTGCTAGCATACAAATATCACAATGAAATTAAATGAATAAAACTATTTGGAATGTTCCAAATGCATGGTGCTGAAATGTCTTCCAAATAGGCCATATCAGTTTACAATTCTACCAGTGATATATTTTCCTGGAAAATGCCTAATTGCCAGTATTTCATGTTTCTTTTACTTTTTGGACACAAGTTTAGTTTTAAAAATTTTTGCATTTCTTTTGATAACTGATATGATTGAATATTATTTCTGCTTTATCAGGCATTTCAATTTCCTCTTCTTTGTTTGTATAGTTTTATTGACTATGCCAACTATTGATTTATATGAGCTCTTTATATATTAAGAAGAATAACCCTTCAGCATCAGATTTGTGGCAAATATCTTTTTTTTTTTTTTGATTGGTAAAAATGTTATCAGTAGCAACACCTGGGTGACTCAGGTCAGGATCTCACCGTCTGTGTTTTCAAGCCCCACATCAGGCTCTGTGCTGACAGCTCAGAGCCTGGAACCTGCTTCCTATTCGGTTCCCTCTTTCTCTCTCTGCCCCTCCCCCTGCTCAACAGTAAACATTAAAACATTTTTTAAAAAATGTTATCGATGGAGTTTTCAATGCACAAAGGTCTTATTCAAGAAATCTACCAGTCTTTCCATCTATAATTCCTTTCATGGCTTATTATTTTAGAGGGTTTTTTCCATAGAGAAATTAGATAAATATCTGCCTGTTTTCTTATTGTTTATTTTATTTTACATTAGCTCTCTCTAAGCTCATACTTCTTTAAATTAGTTATTTGGAACAAAGCTAAGCTTTTTCTTCGTCACAGCATACTTTGCAAATATTCCCATTATTTCTCAAAAACCTACCAGGAAAAACCTAGGTCATTTCCCAGCTAAGAAATCATTGTGGACACGTCAAGCTACCCTCAATGGGGTTTTAAGGAGTTTCTAATTCCTTTCTACCCTGAGTTCATTAAAAACAAACAAACAAACCAACCAAAAACAATGTAATGGCTCAAGTCACAGTCTGCCTCAATTGTAATTTCTCACGGCACAATAATCTGAGTACAATTTTTAACTTTATAAGGGAGATGGTAATTGCGATGGGCTCTGTTTTTCTAATGGGATGATCATCTGGTTTGGTGTGACAATTTGAATAAAGGAAAGTTTTGAAGAGTTACATATGCTCCTTGAAGAGGAAATTTGATGAAAAGTAGCAGCTTAGTATTTGCTATGAGGTCACTCAACTTAAAGCAGCTTTCAACATCTTTTGAAGAAACCATCCTTTAAAGTTTAACTGATCAAAGTGGGATAATGCACAGAAGTCAGAATTCCTCACCGGCCTATCCATTACTGAGGAGCGAGAGGCAAAGATTTCAGACCTGCAAGTCAGTGGAGAACCCAAAAGTGAGGCTGTGTGCCCAGTGCTGGCCCATCAGAAAGAGAGGGATGCCAGCCGAGGCTTCAAACTGAATGCAAGAGCCCATGGAAATGAGCCCATGCCTAAGTAATCGAAATCAAATTATCAGAAAACTATTATCCCTCCAACACCAATCACATCAGAAATGGTTACAAAGTAGTCTTCCTCCTCCTTGTTCATAATTTCTGATTCCAAGGAGAAAAAGACTCATGAAAATAATATCCATTCAAGCTTTTCGCTTACAATTGAGAGCCAACCTTAGGGTCCAATCTGGTTTTTAGAAAAATGGAGAAAAAAAAAACCAGACAACCTGTTGATCAGAGAAAGCGAATATGGCTATAATAATTAGAATCAGAAGAGCTTAAAATCTAAAGGTGGAGTGATGGTTAAGAGAAATGTGATTATGAGAATAAATGAGCTTCACTTGGGAAAAAGTGTAGGGCACAAGGAGGCAGATGAGAAAGAAGTGGAGAGGCAGGAAAATTCCTAGAGCGCCTTGCTCTCCCCATCGGCACAAGAATCTCATGCCAGGGACGCCTGGGTGGCTCAGTCAGTTGGGTGGCCAACTCGTGAGTTTGGCTCTGGTCATGATCCCAGGGTCGTGGGACTGAGCCCCATGTCAGGCTCCGTTCTGAGTGTGAAGCCTGTCTAAGATTCTCCCTCTCTCTCTTTGTCTCTCTCTCTCCTCCTCTCTCCCCAAGAACAAACAAACAAACGAACAAACTCAATCCAATTTTCTGTAAATGTGGAAAGAACAAAACTTTGATGCGTTATGGGTCACTCTATTGCAAAACGTTTGCCTAAGAGGATGCCGGAGCAAATTAAAATATATCAGACCCCATGCAAGGCATCTATTATGCTAAAGAAAAGTCCAACTATCCAAAACATTCCTAAGTAGGATCATGAAATCTAGGTATATCGGAGAATGAATGCTTCACCGTCTAGTCTATGTAGACTCGGATCATTCGCTTTGTATTATCTCAGAAATAATACATTCGTTTCACTAAAAATCTGGAGCGTTGCATAAAATCGTCTCACAGTTCTAGAATATGATCCTGAGTAAGGCCACTGAGGATTGGTGAGAATCTCTGTTCTTAGGGGAACTGAGGAAGCGAGCCCTAAATCACGAGGGGAACACTTTTCCTGGGTCTACAACCAGATTAAATTGGTCCTTCTCTTCCCTCCAGCTTCCACTCCCAACCTGTCACCCCTCAGGCGCACAAGCCGTAATTTTGCCGTGATTTCAGCAGAGCTGGTTGTTGTTTTGTTTTTGTTTTTATGGAAAGTTAAGTGGAAGCGCACGTGTAGCCATGACCATCTCGCTCAGCTTCTGAGCCAAAAACCCAGCAGAAATATTTCACCTACACAAAAGGGGATTGTGGACGCAGATGGGACTGGCAGAGACAATGCACTGAAGTCAAGTCTTTTAAAGCCCTGTCACCCAGCATCAGCTCCTGAAGGAGAGCTCGCACCTCGGGTTCCATCTCTATTCTTCACAGATCTTCAAAGAAAGAAGATCAAATCTGGCACTGTCCAAAGATGCATGCCTATTTTTCTCTTGATCTTCCCCCTCAAAATCTCCCTTTGAACAAGATTTGCACATGCAGAATGAATGGAGATTAAGGGCAATTATGGTTTTTGTTTTGCTCTTAATGGCCCGTGCAACCCTGAAATTTGCTCGTGAAATCTACGGCGAGCACCGCCGTGTTGCCTGTCTCATCTGTCAAGTGCCATATTTCATTGCTTCCCAATGCCATTTCTGGCATTCTTTTTCAACTGCAGTCTGAAAGCTTTATTTCTCATGTGCCTTAAGTGCTGGGCACCAAGGATAAGGCGTAAAATATCCCAGGGCTTTGGGGAAGGGAATGCTAAGAGATCCCCCAGTAAGATCCCTTGCCCACCCAAGATCCTGCTCATCTGAAAAACCAACGGCAAGCAGCAGAGAGAGGAGGAGTTAGGAGCACATTCCTGGGACTTAGTAGTGACGCCTCCACAGCGAACGCAGTCCTGGAAGGCTGTTATCTTTGTCTGCCTTGTCAGACTCGGGAGGGGAAAGGTCCCCAAAGAATCCATCTCACTGACATGGAAACGGCAGCTGGTACTGTTTCCCTTTAAATACATGTGTGGTGCTAGAGCTGTGTATGTAATCTTCCTTGCAGCTAAAGCCTCGCCAGAACAAAAGGCACGACGGAAAAATTAGGTGCGTGCCAAAGTGTTCTGAAGTGGAAAGGTGTGAGACATTTCCTGGTTCAGGCCTTCAGCCCCCACCGCCCCACCCCGGCTCACACCGCTCATTTCCCACAGGGGCCCGTGGTCGGGGCAATCACCCGCCTCGTTTCTCAACGAACAAATGAGGATTGTTCCTTCTGCTCACAGCCAGCGTGGGAGATCGGGTTCTGAGCCTCCTTTGACAGGCAGATTTTGTGACACGGGAACAAATGAGCAGTCGGAGAGTGAGCAATAAATAATCTCTGTCGGGGTACATTGGTGTGACTGCAGACATGCCTGCACTCAGCTCGCAGTGCCAGGGGCCCACAGGAAGGAGCCCCGACCCGGCACTGGGAGCCCTGGTTTTCTCTCTCAATTTACGTGAAGATCTGAGTCCACCTTTCCCGCCACGGAACCACAAAACCATGGCAACGTTGGTCCTCGAATTATCAAGTGGCTGGGGACAAGCGCCTGATAAAAATACAGGTGAAATGGGAATTCCACGTGGTAGATATTCTACTTTGGGGTTCCACATATCTGAATTCCATGGTTGAGCAATATATGAAATATACACGTAATATATGTACCTGGTTTTAATGCTAGTACATATTATATACGTGTGTGTGTATACGTGTGTGTGATATGTGTATATGTATGTGTGTTTGTGTGTATATGTGTGTGTGATGTGTGTATATATGTGTGCATGTGTGTGAACATATATTTATGTGGATATATGTGCATGTATATATGTGTGTGTATGTGTATATGTGTGTGTATATGTATGTATATATGTGTGTGTATATATGTGTGTATATGTGTGTATGTGTGTATATGTGTGTATGTGCGTGAATATATGTGTGTGTATATATTTATGTATATATGTGTGTGTATGTGTATATGCGTGTGTATATGTATGTATATATGTGTGTGTATATGTGTGTGTATGTGTGTATATGTGTGTGTATGTGTGTGAATATATGTGTATGTGTATATTTATGTGGATATATGTGCGTGTATATGTGTGTGTGTATATGTGTGTATATGTGTGTGTATGTGTGTGAATATATGTGTGTGCGTATATATTTATGTGGATATATGTGCGTGTATATATGTGTGTGTATGTGTATATGCGTGTGTATATGTATGTATATGTGTGTGTGTATATGTGTGTATATGTGTGTATGTGTGTATATGTGTGTATGTGCGTGAATATATGTGTGTGTATATATTTATGTATATATGTGTGTGTATGTGTATATGCGTGTGTATATGTATGTATATATGTGTGTATATGTGTGTGTATGTGTGTATGTGTGTGTGTATGTGTGTGAATATATGTGTGTGTATATATTTATGTGGATATATGTGCATATACACATACACACACATATATACATGCACATATATCCACATA
>NW_026057576.1:2721258-2752971 GCF_023721935.1 Panthera uncia | reverse complement strand
TATGTATGTATATATATGTGTGTGTATGTGTGTGTGTACAATGTGTGCATACACACATATATATTAGTATTTCTAATTTTAGGAACAGTTATCAAATGTCTTTAATGTGTATGAAAGTATCACAATGTAAGATAAATGGCCTCTGTTCTCTAGACACATGTAACCCATAGGTACATTTACTTAATATGTTTAAATATACCCACTAGTGATTATGGACCGTCTCTTCTGTCAGACATCATGGCAGTACGTAACAGGTTTCATATCCATTCTTCATTCCAACTCTCCAAGCGGTATTTTACTTCCATTATCTGTGAAAGGGAAGTAATGAAAGCAAGTTAGTTACATGAGCTAAATCAGCCCCTCAAGGCCACACAGCTCGCGAGTGTTGAAGCCAGTCGGCCTGCATGTGAAGCCTGCGTTCCTTCTGAGCAAGTCGCCACGGGGCAATGGCTATGACACCAACAGGGCACGACGAGGTCTGTGAGAGCACGACAAGCAGGAGCCACTGTGCTAGCTCTATGGAGGCACAACCTTCCACCACGAGAGAACTGGTGAGGCGTCCTCAGAGAAGCAAGTGGTATTTGCGTTGGACTTCAGTCGTATCATTGACAATCTGCCATGATTACATCTGAAAGGTAGAATTCTGCCAAAACTAACCCAGGGGCGCCCGGGTGGCTCAGTCGGTTGAGCGTCCGACTTCGGCTCAGGTCACGATCTCGCGATTCGTGGGTTCGAGCCCCCACACAGGGTTCTGCGCCGACAGCTCAGAGCCTGGAGCCTGCTTCAGATTCTGGGTCTCCCTCTCTCTCTGCCCCTCCTCCACTCACGCTCCCTTTCTCTCTTCCTCTTTGAAAAATAAGGAAACATTAAAAAAAATTTTTTAAGAAAAAGTAAGCCCAGATGTTGGTCATTAATTAAAAGATCACACGTGGAATAAGCTATTTCATCAAAGCATTTGTTTCCACCCTGGGCCTTCCGGCTTTAGCAAACAGACCATTCCGAGGCACAGCGCTGCATCAAGGCACGGCACTCCTACCTCGAGGCCTGTTGGCTGGCCAAATGACACCTGGAATGATACACGACGAACAAATGCCCTCCAACAAATCCCACAGCCCCTTCCTGCGTCTTCGGTAAATGCTTACTTCACTGAAGCAAGAAGTACACAAAAGGTTCCAGCTGATCTTTTGGTACCCTACAGTCTGAGCATTGCCACGAAACCTTGGAAGTTAAGGCCTCTTAATTACTGAATCAAAGACGAGGGCAAACAACGTGGGTTGTCAGAATCTCCGGGTTAAAATTAAAATGCTGGTGAGGCGCTCGGGTGGCTCGGTCGGTTGAGTGCCCAGCTCTTGATATCAGCTCGGGGCATAATCCCAAGGTCATGGGATTGAGCCCAACGTTGGGCTCCATTCTGAGCATGGCACCTGCTTGAGATTCTCTCCCTCTCTCTCTCCTTCTCTCTCATAAATTAATTAATTAATTAATTAATGAAATGCTGGTGATGTCACCAACTGTATGGCCTTGGGCAAATGAGTTAACATGCTTACACCTTAGTTTTCTCAAATATGAAACACGGCTAATAACAGTACCTACCTCAAAGACGTGTCATGAGGACTAAGGAGATGCCACGTAAAATCCTGGCCCACTGTAAGCACAGAGCAAATAACATTAATACCACAAATGGTTAGTGAGGTTCCTGCGCCCAATCACTGGAAGCTACTTTCCTACATATTCTGAGACTCTCGGCTTTCCTTAATTTAGACATGTTAGAGTGTGTGGTGAGAAGAATATTCTGAGGAAAAAATAAGGTTCTATGATGAGAACATTTGTTCCTTTATGATTTTTAAGTCACCATCAAGACTTCAAATTCTCATATATCTTCACGGGCAAACGTCTCCTCAATGAGGCTCTGCCATTTCTGGGTCAGTCTGTATCTGCCACGAAAATGTGCCTGGTCTCAACAGGCCAAAGGGGATCATGACAGCAAGGCTGACAGACTCAGGTTACAGAAGGCTCAAGACATTATGCCTCGGCTGTGTCTCTCGTGAAGGCCCTAATCAAACACACACAGCTCCCTGGGCCCGAAGTTCACCATTTGTAAACGATGCTGAGTTGGAAGGTGTCGATGGGTCTTTCAAAGTCAAAATACCTACATCCACGTGATGTGACTACAGAACTTAAGAAAAAGATTCTGAGTTCTTCTTCCAACAGAGAATGAATAAAGTGAGTACATGAAATGACAGTAGACCATTGTGGCTATTCTAGAGGGAATGAGAGAGAAACTGAGGCACCATGAGACGATGTCAACTGTTTGTGGTCACTTGCGGTTGCTGGACAGTCCAGGAATTAAAGTAACCACTGGTTAGTGTCCCCATCCTGTCCTCTCTCCACTTCTCACAAATGAGGAAGGTCTTATTTCAAAGCACAGTTTGGTTCCACGCTGGCCGATTCTTCTCGAACCATTGAGGTAATGTTTATTCAACCTCACACTTTAGTGACTATTTACGAGCAGTGTTTACAAGTTCCAGAGATTGCCCCAGTGGTTATTAATGCTATGCAAACCAAAAGCCGTCTAAATTTGTTAATCTAGACAAAACACAGGGGCAACTCCAAACCCATGTGCGTTACTCTGTCTCTGGGTTTATTCAAGTGTAATGCACCTTGAATGTCAACTTAGATTTCTCAGCCCTTGTCACAAGCCTCACAGTAATTATAGGCAACAGTAACGCTGAACTCAGCCAAAGAGGCAGCACAACAGGAAACCGTGGGGAAATTTTAAAAACAAAACCAAAACAGAGACCAAAACCCTTGTCAATTTTAAGAAAGATTTAGAAAAAATAAAACCTGCCCCAACGTAATAAAACGCAGAGACCATGAGGCCGTGGGTGGGGCGCACCTGCCACTGGAAAGCGCTGGTCCCCTCCTGGGCTGAGCCCAGCGCTCACAGGCCATGGGGGGTCCCCCTCTCTCCTCCCCTCAGCGCATGCGGTCCAATCATCAGCCTATTTCTGGCTCCACAGTTAAGGATCTGTTGGTGCCCACACTTTGTACTTTGTCACAACAACTGGGGCCTGCAGCTGAAGCACAGCTGGCCCGTCCCTTCTCCCGGCCCCTATAATTTAGTTTAACAGCCTTGGGGACAAGAGGAAATGGCGGAGTGCCCTGGAGCCCCCACACTTGCTTCACAAATTGGTTCCGTACCACGCTGTATATATACTCACGAGTATTTTGGGCAAACAGTGTAGGCAGGTCAGGCCCAGATGGGCCCGTAGCACCCTGTGCATCTGGGGGCGCAGACTGGTTTGGGGGCGGGGGGGGGGGAGTGTGGTGAAAGTGCGTGCATGTGTGTGTGTGTGTGTTTGTGTGTGCATATGTGTGCATGTCTAAGAGGAAGAAGAGAGAAAAGCGTGTCCCCGTGGGTGGGTGGATTTTTATGAGTGGGTGGATGTGTGGTACCTCGAAAAATACGTGAAGCTTTTTCTTTTTGCCCTCCAAACCTAATGGGGGGGGGGAGGAAGAGCATTATCCCACGTTTCAACAGAGGCCTTGACAACAATTGCGGTTGCCTAGCAAAGGAGCCCCAGCCTTGCAGGCGCGAGATTCATCTCTCCGGCCTCACCTTGGAGTTCCGGGAACGCCCCACCCCCACCCTGGGCTTGTGGGAAACGGTGCTGCATTTCCCAGAGCCTGGGATTCAGTCCCAGGAAACAAGGCCCTCGCTGGGAAAAGCATCGCAACTGAAGCCCCATCCCTGCCTTCTGCCTGTGAGATTTTTCAGCGCCCCGGGCACTTTCCAGGCTTCCTACAGCGCAGGGGGATGGATGAGGCCCATTCTCGCTCTCCCGGAGGTCTGGAAGCACAGGGCCGGAAGAAGAGACTGACGGTCTGGGTGGAAGGTGGAGCAGGGGGTCAGAGCCCTGCAGTTGGAAAGACAGAGGTTCGGGAGGCAGAGGAAAGGGGTGGAAAGCAGGTGCCCTAGGGAGAGATTTTCAAAGGCTTTGGGCGAAGCGTGCCGGGGTCAAATGCCACGTTGCTTCTCTCTCCATTAACCCTTCAGTGATGTCTGGGGGTTTTGGAGTTGGACCTCGAGTGGAAGCAGCGGGCAGAGGGTCGGGTCTGCGGGCGGGTGGCCACGGAGCAGAGACCTTCCTGGGGTCCAGTCACAGCGGCTCGGGGAAGATGGGCAGCGTGGGGGCACCGGGGGCTCCACTTACACCTTGTGAACGGGCAATGAGGTGCGGGCAGTGGGCTCCAGAAAAATAAGACTCCCTCACCTGGCACTTCATGCTTCAGCCGGGAACACAGAAATTAAGCAACCACATAAACGATCATCCGGTCACAAACGTAGAATTAAAATGCTCCCCTCTCTCTGACAACATCCTTTCTTTTCCCTTGTCTCCCCGTTCATCCCTCCAGCCTACATGTGCGCCCTAATTTCTCCTGCTAAGAGAAATACATTCCTCTTTGACCCCACACCTCCCTGTGGCCATCCTGATGTTTCTCACCCCCCTTGAGGGCCAAGGTATTCCCAAGCATCGTTTGTTCCGTCTCTGCTGTGTCTCCTCTGTTCCCATCGACCCCCTCCATCATTCTATCTCCTCCCCAGCTCACTCGAAGCTGCCCTTGCAAGATCCCCGAGCAAATTCACATCGCTTAACCCACTGGGTCATTCTTGGTCCTGGGCTCACACACATGCAGCATTTGGGGGAGCATGACGTTGTGTTAAAGGTCAAAAAGTCTGCGGCCAGATGGTCTGGGTTCAAATCCCACCTCCGGTGCTCGCGTGCTTTGTGACTGGGTAAGTCTGTTCACTTCTGGGCCCTCTTCCCCCAGGTAGCGTGGGCTTTTCCTTCACCCCTTTCATATCTTTGCCTACGTGTCACCTTTTCAATAAGGCTTCCTCTGATCATTCCATTTCAACTTAAAACTCCCCCTACTCCGGGCACACCCCGTTGGCCTCTGCTTTATTTTTTTATGTGTATTTTTTTACGGTATTTATGAGCTCTAGATACACTTAACGTGTTCACTGCTCTCTCTCCAGCACCTCGAACACGCACCTAGCACATAATTAAGTGATGAATAAATGTCATCGAATTACTGACAAGAAAAAAAAGAAAAAAGTAATGCACACATTAATGGAAAAAAATTGGGAGAATGGACCCCAAAGGGAGCACGGAGAGCCATAGGAATCTGTATGAAGGGTCGTCCCTCGGCAAACAAGTCTTCCCACAGTGGTGACGTTCGAGCAAAACAAAAATGGAAAGAGGTCAGTCAGACAGATGCTTGTCAAAACCACCAAGGTCATCAAAACCCAGGAAACTGAGAAGTCCCAGCCAGGAGGGGCCTCAGGAGAAATGACAACCAGATGTAATGCAGGATCATGGAATAGAAAAAGGCCACTGGGGAAAAACTAATGAAGTCCATACAAGGTATGGACTTCAGTAACAGTAATGTCTGGGTTTGTTAGTTGTGACAAATGTGCCCTAGTAACGTAAGACGTGAGCAATAAGGGAGTCCCTGGGTCCGACGGGAGCTCTCTGCACTATCTGTGCAAATTTTCTGTACAACTATCCTAAAATTAAAAGTTTATTTTAGGGGCACCTGGGTGGCGCAGTCGGTTAAGCGTCCGACTTCAGCCAGGTCACGATCTCGCGGTCCGTGAGTTCGAGCCCCGCGTCGGGCTCTGGGCTGATGGCTCGGAGCCTGGAGCCTGTTTCCGATTCTGTGTCTCCCTCTCTCTCTGTCCCTCCCCCGTTCATGCTCTGTCTCTCTCTGTCCCAAAAATAAAATAAACGTTGAAAAAAAAAAATTTTTAAAAAAAAAAAAAAAGTTTATTTTAAAAAGAAACCTGGCTTACATCTCATCTCCTCCGGAAAGCTCCCGCTCAGAGAGTTACACGTCTCCAGCCAATCCTCTGCCCTCTCTTAGCTTCCGAGGCAGCATTCAGCCTGCGTAGCCTCTTCTCACTTGCATTGGGCTGTATTTGAAGTGCCCTCCACTGTTTTCATACCTATGGGTTCTATCTTTCCTACTAACAGATGCAATTCTTAAAAGCAATGGTGATGCTCGTTCCTGAGTTGGCTTTTGTGAGAGCAGCTCAGGTTGCCATATGCACTTAATAGTCAGACTTGAACAAAGCATGGCACCTGTTTTCTTCCTCTTCCTCCAGAGGAGGAGAATGGACATGGTGACACTTATTTAGATTAAGAAAGAGTTTTCTAAGAAGACCTTAACCATAGGATAGTTGCAAGAATTAAACATATTATGGCACATAAACCACTAAACGCCATACTGAGAACATGAGAAATCCTAAGATCCCTCTGTGCCTGTGGTACCAGGTTGGCTTTTCATCTCCTCTTTTTCCCCTTAAACACACATAATTCTGTGATCCAACCAGCTCTCATCCTTACATTCAATTACCAAATTTTGCCAATTCTGCATCTTAAATGTTCCTTGATTGTGTCCACTTCAGTGGCCAATGTCACCATGGTCACCTAAGGCAATGTCATCTCTCACCAAAACATGGGCATTGCGGGCTGTAGATTGTCTTCTGTCAAACACTCTCATCCCATCTACACGGACACCTAAGTGATCTTTGCAATGCAATCATCTTCTCAGATCATTCCCCTGCTTAAAACCCTTCTGTGTCGGACCCAGGTTCAAAAGCCTTATCAGGACTATGGATCTCCATCTCCAGTCCCATCACCACCCACTCACCCCCTTAATTCACCGTAATCCAACCTCATTGGACTTTTCTGCACTTCTGCCTTTTTCTTTCAGTCTCAAGACCTTTGTAAATGCTGGGGATTGTGCCTGGAAATTCTTTCTCTCTTTCTCTCTTTTTTTCTTCCTCCCTGCTTTTGCCTGAGCAATTTCAACTCCTCCTCCAGATATTAGAATATAAATTTCATCCTCAGGGAGGCATTTCTTGAGGAAGCAATATGCATTCACCCAAACTTGGGTTATGTTCAATAGCACCCTGCGGACCAATTTCAGTAAAGCAAGACAAGATTCATCCCTGTGCATTTACTATGAAATATCTACCTCCGTGTCCCTAGGACCCAGGACAGTGACTGGCACATAACAGGTGGTCTGTAAATATGAGAATACTCTTTGATGAATTGATCCATTCATCCATTGATTCCCATATCTTACTTCTAAGTACACGGCAAAACTGTTGACGGATATCCTGGGTCATCTCTTTCATTATGCTTCAGTTTCCTTCTTTGACATGAACAACCAAAGACACAAATGTGAAAAGTCTCTTCCCAGAGCCCAGGGGATTCCACGAGAATGTCTGATTCGTTTCACTTGTCATTTATTGAATTTTTACCGGGTGGGAGGATTGCCCATCTTTATCATCACCATTTGTTCATTGTCATGAAAAATTCTAATAACAGGTAACCACACTACACATGACCCAACAAAAGGAAACAAAATACATCTTGTACAGCTAGTTCGTCAAGATTGAAGTCAAACAATGTTTATTCTACGTAAGGGGTGCAGAAGGCTTTAAGCCAGTCCCTCTCACGATGGAGATATAATTTCTGGGGCAATACAGATATTAGGAAAGAAGATCATATGACACTTTAATTAAAAATGTCCTTTTGTCTTTCCCTGAGCCTGTCCAAGCTCCCATGATTCACTGAGGAAGCTGCCTTATTAAGGGAATAATAGGTTCTGTGCTCCCATCAGCCAAAAAACAGTTCCTGCAGTTAATTAATCTTTCTGGGACTCTGACCTATTTGAATTTGGCCAAAATGCCTCCAGAGGGGATTTTCTTGACACATATGACTCAGCTGCAATGGGGAAGAACTGGCATCTTCTCAAATAAGGTGTCCTCAGCACAATTTCTACCACCCTTACTTTTTGGCCCGCCATCTCAAGTAAAATGAGAATATTGTGTCAGGTTGAGTATCACCACACCCAAAGGTGAGTGGGAGCCCTCTAAACTCACTCGAAACAGCAGCCAGTCCAAGAAATGTGGCTTTGGGAGTGTGTGCAGTGCAAGTGTGTGTGCATGTGTGAATGACACTGTTCACACATTCAGTTTTAAAGGACACGGCAGTTTTGCTGCCCCAGGACCTCACCTTTCCTTCCAAAAAGCTATAGTTTCTAAATTAAATCTACCCATCAGCTCTTAATCTGAACATAGTTTTTCTCTATCTAGGTAAGTCTGCACGGTTGTTGTTTTTTTTTTTTAAGTTTATTTGCTTATTTTGAGAGAGAAAAAGAAAGAGTGCACTAGTGTGGGAGGGGCAGAGAGGGAGGGGTGCGCGGGAGAATCCCAAGCCGGCTCCACACTGTCAGCCCAGAGCCTGACTCAGGGCTCGAACCCACAAACCGTGAGATCATGACCTGAGCTGAAATCAACAGTCGGACACTTAACCCCCTGAGCCACCCAGGCGCCCCTGGACCATTTTTATTACAGATATTTAACCTACCTTCCATGAATGGTTTTTAAAGGATCAGTGACATTTTCTGAAAATTAAGCCTGCTTGTGTGTTTCCATATTGTTGAGGAGCAAGGGTGTGAGGTCATGTCGAATTTTCAAAAAAGTCCAGGATCACTCCGAAATTAAGAACCGTTGATTTAAATAAAGGAAAGCGAAAGTGGTAGTTAGGAGTTCACCCTCTGCGGGTACACTGACCAAGACATTTGGCCTCTCCAAAACTCTTAAAAGGGAAGAAAAATGACACCCAACCCATAGGGCATTTGTGAGAGTGAAGGACTGGATGCGTGCACAACACCATGAAAATACAGAGACACAAACAGAGTGTTTGGCTAATAATTAAACACTGGCTGAGATTTTGATCATACGCTTCACTCCACCTCCCCAAAGGACCCCGTCCTCCTTCTCCCCGGATTGGAGGCAGAGCCAGTGAGATGATTCTCCTGAGCACGGCTCAAGTTCCGGGGCGGCCTGTTGCCTGGAGAGATATCGTCTACCATAAATTGGAAGACCAGAATGTGAATTCCCAGCATCCTTCCCTTCAGAGGTATGGGTATGAGAAGAATGTTCTCCAGGGACCAGAGTTCTGGAAGCAAGTCCAGTTGAGAATATCTATTTTCTGCAATGCCTTCTTTGAAACCCCTCACCTCTCCTAGGGGTCTTATCATGAAGTCAACCACAGCGATCAGTCTGGCCTTTGGAAATCACAGAGTGCGCATGATTGCTCAGTTTACCACAGGCCTTTAGGGCCACATCTGGTAACAGTCTCCTTCCAACAACCGAATGATACAAGGTAGAGACCTCAGTTCTGACCCAATTACAGCCCTTGCCGTGCGTCTCCCTCACAAGAGCGCCCGTACCTTGATGGGGAGGGACTGTTCTCTCCAGCACCTTATCCCATCTCCAGGTAAAGCAGGTGACCTGTTGCTAAAAAAGCAGGTGTTTAAACAGTTGGGCATTTTGCCGTAGCTAACGAATTCGCTGTGATTCTGATTGTGACTGAGGGCGTCACGTGAAAATCATCTACGTCTATGGCACGTCTATCAGGTGCAGAGTAAGCGATTCCTTCCTTCAGGACAAAGTGATTCCTTCCTTCAAGGCGTCTACAATCTCATCAAACCCCGAATGGTCAATGTTCATGTTTGAAAGCCATCTGTGGTAGACTGCGCTGTTTCCTCACAACTTTTCCTTCTTTCCTGCCCTTGCCATGGTTCACCGTGGGCAGACGCGATCGAGCGGGTGGGCTTGGCCATATGGCCTCCTTTGGCCAGTGGAAAAGGGGAGGCAGGGGCACCCAACCAAACCCAGCTCCACACCAAGAACCATCACTTACCACTCGAGTGACAGGCCTTAAGAACCGTCACCTATCACTGCTAACCGTATGGCACTGCTGAGCACTGCGAGAAGAGCTCGCCCCCTCCGGAGGCCGATGCCTCAGACTAGGTGGTGACAAGAGACACACGCAGAGCATTCCTGGACCAGCAGGTGGAGTCTGCGGGGCCGCCTGGGCCAGCTGAGTCCTAACCGACCCCCGGGCCCAACCACGAATAACAAATATTTGTTGTTGCAAGCCGTGAGATTCTGAGTTGCTTGTTATACGCCATCATTTGACTGAAACCCGTGGGTCTAACTTCTCCCGCCTCCTGGAGGGAGTCTTGCCTGAGTAGACTTATTAAGCGCCAGACACTGTTCTAGCCCTTTACATGAACCCAGTAACCAATAACCGTCACAGCAGCCAGATGAAACAGGGACTGTTATTTTCCCCGGGTTTACAGGGCCAGTGAGTGCGACAGCCAAAGGCTATCAGGACATCCCTGCTGAAGGGTTCCTCCCTCCAAGCCTAGGGAGGCAGCCGTCCCTTTCTTGGGACAGCCCTTACGTGAACTACGGGCTGAGTCCTCGGCATCATTGATTTCCCAGTACCCAGCACAGAGCCCCGCACGCTCCCAACACGGCTTTGCCTCTACTGTTTGTGAAAGTGTTTTAGAATCAGCACAATTTGGGGGGCACCCGGGTGGCTCAGTTGGTTGAGCGTCTCCGAGTCTGGATTTCAGATCAAGTCATGATCCCAGGGTGGTGGGATCGAATCCCACTTTGGGCTCCGTACTGAGTGCAGAGCCTGCTGAAGATTCTCTCCCCCTGCTTCTTGCCCTCTCCCCCCACTCGCGTGCTCTTTCTCTCTAAACTAAAAAGAGAAAATGAATGAATGTAGTAATTAATTAAAATCAGCACACCTGAACAGAAATGGAAGCACCGTGATTATTGTTAGAATAAACACGGCCGCAGATGCAGGCTGAACCGAATTAGACATACGGACCGCAAAATGTTTGAGGATTTCCAAGGGTAAAATTACTCGAATTTTTTATTTCTTTCTTGAATGTCAGGGTGAAGGGGGGGGACAAAGGACTGGATATACACTCTCTTAGTTTGCGTGATTCCAAGGCGTGCAGTAGAAGCTTGTAGCAGAGGTGGACGCAGGTGTTTAAGCCCGGTTCAGCGAGTGATAGAATCCTGGCAACCTCTGGGAATAGTTATCCCAAGTGATGGCCTATGAGAAGAACCTATTCCAGAGAGTCCAGAAGGGGCTCTTACCGGAAGCATCAGTAGTAGCCACAGTTCAGACGTCACCATTTTGGATCCATATCCTTGTCCTAAGTAGGCCCTGATTTACATGCACCTCAGGGAGTTGACCAGAGGCAGGCTCAGCTTCTATAAGCTAATAAAAACCAATAAAAAAAAAAAAAAAAAAAAGGAGAGAGAAAGAGAGATAGACAGAAGTGATAAGAAAAAAAAAAATCTCAAATTTAACCCCTAGCACTCTAAACACATAAAGAAGACACTTGTGGTCATTTTTTTCCCCGCGTCTAGGAAAATCCAAGTGATCTTGTCTCACATACTTCCTCCTTCCGAAAGAGAAGGAGGCAGCTAGGTGGTTAAAAGCACGCTCCTTGGGACAAGGCTACCAAGGATCCCAGTTCTAGATCTTTCCTTGATGTCCCTAGGACAAGCTATTAGAGTGCTCTGGGTCTCTGGTTCCTCCCCGCTAAAATCGTCACTTTGCTCATACGACTGTGCTGAGCATCGAATGAAAGAAAGCAGTCACCCATCCCACCGATGATACGTACCGTTACAGCCACTGCTCCCAAATTGGATCTATAGGTGATCGTAACAAGCCGTAACAAGGTAAGCACGCTGGAGGGTGTGCTTGGATAAAACAAGGCGTGGCTTAGACAAAGCAGCAGTTGGCTCTTCGAAGCCCCCAAGTATTTTCACTGCTAAGCGGCAGCTGGTGACACTTCCTCGATTGTTGTCATGCTGTACATATGGCAACACTGCAGAGCGTCCCTTTTCCACACTACGAACAGAGAGACTCCCGGGGCTTCCGTGCCCTTGGGGCCTCAGCTCTTATTTACAGAGCTAAGTTGTCTGCTGGCAAACTTTCAACCTCCATTTCCTCCTGTTCTATAGGCTACCAAGCAGCTTCATGAGCGGGAGGGAAGCTATAATTAATAACAAAGGCAGAATACTCTCTCTACTTAACATGTTCTGCTCGTATCTTGCCGGAAACAGAAGTGGCCCTTCAGAAAGCATGTGACTTACTGATTGAGTGTCGCTGATGGGCACAGCAGGCTTAAGAAAATGTAGTAAAGCTCAGGTAGCATGAATGCCCGGAACTGGGTAAGTAGTTTGGTTCATTTTCTTTTTCTGCTTTCTGTTCTTTCCTTCCTTCTTTCATTGTACCTTCTTTTTCTCTTCTTGCCTTTTCCTTCTTATATTCTTTTACTATTTTTTGAGTGTATAACACATGCCTAAGTAAGGCAGTAACGAAGGTGATTGAGGCCCTGGCCATACCTGTAAGAAGGTCACACGCCAGTGAGGAAAATAGACACTTAAAGAGATCACAAAGCCATGTAAGTGTGCAGGAATAAAATGACACAGAGACAATTCAGAAGCACTACTCTTTGGGTCTGGAGATACTCTCATAGGTAAAGAAATCTCTTAAGAGAAAGACGTTTTTGCTCCCATCTTTTTCGGATTAAAATTTTTTTAAATATGGGGGCCCCTGGGCTGTTCAGTCAGTTGAGTGTCCAACCCTTGGTTTCAGTTCGGGTCATGATCTCACACTTTGTGAGTTCGAGCCCTGTTTCAGGCTCTATGCTGATGGGGCAGAGCCCTCTTAGGATTCTCTCTCTCTCCCTCTTTCTCTCTGCCACTCCCTGCCTCTCTCTCTCAATCTCTCTCTCTCTCTCTCTCTCTCTCTCTCTCAAAGGAAATAAATAAACTTTAAAAAAAATTTAAAAATTTAAATATGCACTGAATTGCTCTCCTGAGTTATCTCTCCCGAAAGTACAACGAATATAACGCAAACATGTCTTCATGAGATGACCAATATGCATATAACGTCAATAAAATCATATTTTGTAGCAATAGAAAGGCAGATTCTTGAGAAGACTCTCCTCCCCGGATGTTAATAAGAGAGACTTATTTTATCCAATACATTTTTGTGGGTTTTGGTGTCCCTCAGCATGAGGGGAAAGGGGCAATTCAGTGAACTGAGAGGTTCGGCAAAGCCTGGTTGTAAGCGGGTCCCCTGCCCGGTGACATGTACCACGTGTGCTCCAGACTCCTGCAGGGATGGGGCGTGGACACCACACATGGGTTCATCTGTCCCTCAGAGGCTCCCCACTCGTCCTCTTCGACACCTTGGAACACCTACTATTTGGTGTGGTGAAAAGTGTCAGAAAGATCTTATCTCGGATTTTGACCCTGACATTTGCTGCCTCCATGACTCGGGGGAAGTACCTCGCCTCTCAGTTCCTGACCTTCCAAACGTACTGGGTCACAGCCGCAGTGACTCAGCGAGGTGGCCCTGCCACCACCGCCTGAGGGGGAACACGTCGCACGTCAGGGATCTGTATGTCTTCTCCCGTTTCAATACTACGAGATGCACAGATACCATGACTCTCCCCACTTTAGCTGTGAGAAAACTCACAGATAAATCCTGAAACATTGAATGCAGCCCCCAAGATCACACACATAATGACGGCAGAACTGAGACTCGATCCCAGGCTCGTCTGCCTCCCAAAACAGGAATGATAAGAACTCAAAAGAATCTCCAGGTTTTGCGATTGGTGATACTATTATGCTCGTAATGGTGGTTGATTTTCTGTGCCAACTTGACCTGGCTATAGTGCCTAGTTATTTGGTCAAACCCCTTCCATATATTGTTGGAAAGGTATTTTTTAAACATAATTAACATTTACAACCAGTAGACTTTGAGTAAAGCAGATTACTCCCCATAAAGTTGCTGGGCCTCATCCAATCACTTGAAGGCCTCAAAGAGCATTGACTGAGGTTTCCTGAGGAGGGAATGCTGCATAAAGACTGGAAGAGAGAAACCTTGCCTGAGCTTCCAGCCTGCTGGCCTGCCCTGAGGATTTCAGGATGCCAGCCCCCCTAATTATGTGAGCCAATTCCTCAAAACTCAACCTTTCTTTCTCTCTCTCTCTTTCTCTCTCTCTCTCTCTCTCAATGATAGAGAGGTGATAGAGGATGATGATGATGATAGATAGATAGATAGATGATAGGTAGATAGATGATTGATACATAGATGAGATAGATAGATGATAGATAATAGATCGATAATAGATAGATTAGATAGATGATAGATTAGATAGATGATAGATTGATAGATGATAGATTGATAGATAGATAGATGATTGATAAATAGATAGATAGATGATAGAGATATAGATTCTCTTAGTTCTGTTTCTCTGGAGAATTCTGAACCTTGACTAATACACAGCGTTCATTGGGGAACAAGTATGAGGAGTATGGATTTGAAACAGCTTGAGGCTGCAATATCGGAGCGATTGCTACATGTATTGAGTTGGCGCTGGAACTTTGCGGGGAGGTCACGAATACGCGCACGCCAGACCCAGAGTTGAGATTCACCCTCACGGGCACCACGCTTGCAGCCGTGGGGACAACCGAAACCCTGAAGAAGAAAGTCCGGGGACCGGTTAAGGCAGACCTTTGGCAGCACCCCCCCCCCCCCCCCTTTGGGGGTCAGGGGGGGAAGGGACACAGAGAATTTGCTCAGAGAAGGTGCCGAGGGCGGGAGGGGCACACAGAGGCGCGCACTTGAGACTGAGAAGGCGCAGGACCGAGGAAAGGCTGGGGGGCGTCTGGGGGTGCCAGCGGGCGGTTAGGGGGTCGGGGAGGCTGCGAGGGAGGAGCGTTTGGGAGACCCAGCAACAGGGAACGTCGGGGAGGGAGGAAGGCACAGGCTCTTTTGTCTTTCTGTTTCCATAAGCCGTAAAAGACTCACACCGACATGAAACCCAGGTCTTTGCTCCCAAGCTGGTTGCACGACCGGGCCACGGTCCTTTTCTGTGGCACAACTATTATGACACGAACCTTTGCCAGCTCCTCACCCCCAGCCCCTGCCCCTCCCCCGTTGTCACCGGGTGTCCCGGAACCCCAGACCCTGCCAGGCTCTTCCCCCTCAAGTCCCGGCCTCCCCGGCACGGCTCGGCCTCCGGGCAGCACTGGGCCCCCATCGTTCATCTTCTCCGCACCCCCTCCCTCTGTCTCAGGGAGCCCTCCACCTCCGGCAGCCCCTGCCCCCCAGGGCAGAAGTCAAAATGCTTCCCGGGCTTACTGATCCCACGGGCAGCTTCCCGAGACCCGCGAGCAGAGCCCTCCCCTCCCCTGCCTCCAGCTGGAACCAGGGAACCGAGCGGCAGCCGAGTGAGGCCCCTGGGCCGTGGTCCCGCGGGCCTCCAGGTCCAAGGCCGCCGGTGTCTGAAGGGCCGGCCGGAGGCCTGCGCAGGGTGCGTGCAGAAAGAACACAACAGGACATCTACCTCCTCCACCGGCCTGGAAGCTGCCATACAGTACTGCTCACTCCAGGCACGACACTGTTCCAGGGTCTCCAGAACTGTCCCGTCGTGCAAAACGGAAGCTTTACGTGCGGTGATGAACAGTCCCCCATCTTCCCTTCGCTTGGGCCCCCGCTCACCACCATCCAGCCGTCTCACTCTATGAATTTGACAAGTTTGGACGTCTCTCCCAAGTCGAATCTCCCAGGAGCCACCCCCCTGGGACCGGCTTAACTCACTCAGCTAACGGCCACCTTTTGTCCCGCAGGGTTTCTTTGCTTTTTAAGGCCGAGTGATATTCCACGGCATGGATACGCCAGCTTTTCTCTCTCCGTTCCTCCACCAGAGCACAGGCAGGGCTGTTTCCACACGTGGCCGTTGTGAGTGACACTGCAGTGAACCTGAGTTCAGGTCACTCTTCAAGATACTCCCCTCATTGCCTTCGGAGGTACCCAGAAGCAGGATTGCCGGTCACAGGCAGGTTCTACTTTTAAGTTTGGGGGGAGCCTCCAATCTGTCTCCTAGAGCGACTGCACTAATTTACCTGCCTCCAACAGCGCGCAAGGGTTCCAATTTCCCCACATGCTCGCCAACATTTACCGCCTTTTGTTTGCCTGAGAGCCAAGTCAATCCTTTTCCTTCCCACGGTATTGAGATATCATTGACTTATAACGCGGTGGATGTTTAAAGTGTTTTTTCAAAGTTGATTTATTTTTGAGAGACAGAGAGGGAGGGTGGGGAGGGGGAGTGGCAGAGAGAGAGGGAGACAGGGAATCCGAAGCAGGCTCCAGGCTCCGAGCTGTCAGCACAGAGCCCAACGTGGGGGTCGAAGCCACGAACCATGAGATCATGACCTGAGCCGGACGCTTAACCGACTGAGCCACCCAGGTGCCCCTAACACTATGGATGTTTAAAGTGTACAATGTAGGGGTGTCCGTGTGGCTCAGTGGGTTAAGCGTCTGGCTCTTGATTTCAGCTCAGGTCACGATGTCACAGTTCATGGGACTGAACTCCCTGCTGACAGCACAGAGTCTGCTGAGGATTCTCTCTTTCCTCTCTCTCTCTGCCTCTCCCCCTGCTTGCACCCTCTCTCTCTCAAAATAAATAAATAAACCTTTAAAAAGATAAAGTGTACAATGTGATGTGATGATTGGATATACATACATATATACTGCATAATTATAATCACAGTAAGGTTATTTAACACATCCATCAAGTCACATAATTACCTTTTGTCTTTCTTTCTTTCTTTCTTTCCTTCTTTCTTTCCTCTGCTTTCTTTCTTTCTCTCTTTCTTTCCTTCTTTCTTTCTTTCTTTCTTTCCTTCCTTCTTTCCTCTGCTTGCTTTCTTTCTCTCTTTCTTTCTTTCTTTGTTTCTTTCTTTCTTTCTTTCTTTTGGTAAAACCAAATCATTCTTGAGAAAGAAGAACAAAACATCATACTTGCTGATTTAAAAATACATTTAAGGGGTGCCTGGGTGGCTGAGTCAGTTAAGCATGTGGCTCTTGGTTTCAGTGCAGGTCATGGTCTCACTGTTGGTGAGACTGATTTTCTCTCTCCCTGTCTCTCTGCCCCTCCCCTGCACGTGCTCTCTCTCTCTCTCTCTCAAAAAACTAAGTATACATATATCTAAGTATACATATACGTGATATATATATCACGTATATGTATACTTAGTTTTATATATATATATATATATATATGTCCTATATATATGCCTATATATAGCATATATATAGATAGCAAGCAAAACTTCAGTAATTAAAATGGTATAATGCCAGCATAAAGACAGACATACAGACCAATGGAACAGAATAGGAAGCCCAGAAAGGAATTCAATATATTTCAAATAATTTTCTTAAACCAGGCAAAATTTGTTTCTGTTGCTTGAGTCTAAGGCCATTGACTTGCCCAGCTACCAATATCCCTGAAGGAGCCATCACTGCATCCATCACTACCTCCTACAAGCCTTACTGACACTCAGGGAGGGCCTGCCCTTCCCTCATTATGGACCACATCTCCCTAACGCCCCACTGCACAGCCAGGACTTAGAGCTTCCCATAAGATGTTTCTAAATGTTGTGCTTAAACGTAGAGAAAGCCATACAAAAACTGATGGGAGGGTTGCCTCTTAAACCGCCAGGCCAAACTGAACCAACTAATTTTGTAAAAAATAATCAAGAGGACACTTGCCTAGCTTTCGACCAAGCTCCACAACACAGGGACCAGTTTTCTTCTTTCCAACGGCACTTTCTGAGCACCCTCCCTCATGCCTCCAACAGGAGAAAATATTAGCTCTTGCAGTTTGAAAGTCTGCCTTGCTTTTTACTTTAACATTACTCTCCGATTCTGCGTCTCCCCCTGTCTCTGCCCCTCCCCTGCTCACAGCCTCTCCGTCTCTCAAAAATAAATAAACGTCAGAAAAAAAATTTTTTAAAGATTAATCTCCAAACGTTCAAACTTAAATCATGAGTAATTTTTGCTCATTCTTTCTTTTTTCTTTAAACCATAAGAAACTTTTTTTATGTTTATTTATGTATTTTGAGAGAGAGAGAGAGAGAGCACGCTCGTGTACACGCACGTGAGTGAGGAGGGGCGGAGGTGAGGGAGAGAGAATCCCAAGCAGGCTCCACATTGTCAGTGCAGAGCTCAAGGTGGGGCTCGATCTCATGAACCACAAGATCACGACCTGAGCCAAAATTCAGAGTTAGACACTTAACCGACTGAGCTACCCAGGTGACCCTTATATTCAATATTTTTTAATATGAAATGTATTGTCAAATTGGTTTCCATACAACACCCAGTGCTCATCCCAACAGGTGCCCTCCTCAATGCCCATCACCCACTTTCCCCTCCCGCCCACCCCCCATCAACCCTCAGTTTATTCTCAGTTTTTAAGAGACTCTTATGGTTTGGCTCTCTCCCTCTCTAAATTTTTTTCCTTCCCCTCCCCCATGGTCTTCTGTTAAGTTTCTCAGGATCCACATAAGAGTGAAAACATATGGTATCTGTCTTTTTCTGTATGACTTATTTCACTTAGCAGTGCTGATGCATAGGGGCACTTGTACCCCAATGTTTATATAAGCACTTTCAACAATAGCCAAATTATGGAAACAGCCTAAATGTCCATCAACTGATGAATGGATAAAGAAATTGTGGTTTAGATACACAATGGAATACTACTTGGCGATGAGAAAGAATGAAATCTGGCCTTTTGCAGCAACGTGGATGGAACTGGAGAATGTTATGCTAAGTGATATATTCAATATTTTAAATTCCTGCTTCAAAATGTAAATATCAATTTCTTCTCCTTTTTTACTGAGATCATTTTGAATCACTGCCCCCAGCTTCTTACCCTATCATCCTGCTTTCTCAAAATTATTATATCTTTCCTTTACGGACATAGACCCCTGATTTCAGCCCGACTGCCTCCATTTGGCAGTTTCAGAGTATCCTCTTTGGTTCCCTGATAAAGTTCAAATTCTTCTGTCTGATGTTCAAGGGCCTCCATCATCAACCCCACTGTCCATACCCTGATCGTCTATAGATGTCATACTGCTGTCCGGCTTCTCTGCAAAGTCTCTATTTAAATCATTTTACTGCGACTCCTACCTTGGGTGGGACAAACATCCTGATATTCTTTTATTCATCCGGCAATCAATCATTCAATAATGACATAAGTCTAGTCCTTGAAACAAAGCCAGTGGCATATGTAATACACACACACCTATTTCAAAGCACACTACACTGTTGATTCTATGCTTTCTCATCTTTCCAGAAACCTGGAGTCACTTCTTTCTTTCTCTCTCTCTCTTTCTTCTCACCACTTCTGTGCCCAAAGAGCATGTTATCTCTAAAAGTCTCGCGAGCGAACACGGACACTTCCTCATATTGCCTTTATCAAGGTCCCACTGCCGTTGAACATACCAAGAACTTCACCCTAAATGTCAGAAAACAGGACTTTGAGGAAATCTCCCGAAGAGTCAGTCAGATTGGACAAAATTCATTACACAAGTCCCATCCCCCCCCCAAAAAAAGTTCATAGTCGTTGTTTTATACTTTTCCAAGTACTAAAACAAATGACATGATAGTAAGGATACCATAGGTGATAGGGGCAGAAAAACCTATTCCCCAAGAACTGTCTTATCTCTGAGATAGGCAAACTCACTCTGAACAATAGCTAGCAGAGAATATGTTTTGACTGAACCTGAAATATATGGTTTCAAACTAGAAAATATTTAACGGCTTGAGATGAAATTCAGAATTATTCCTATGCACTATAGCCTAATATCCCAAGCCTGTTTTCCTGAAGAATCATCGAAAGTGCATAAAATAAAAAAACACACATTTCAAATAAGCAAAATAAAAAGTCAACGTACTGAATGGGAGAAGATTGTTGCAAATCACATATGATAAGGGAGTATATCCAAAATATATAAAGAACTTTTACAACTCAAGAGCAAAAAAAAGAAAAAATCTTAAAATATGGGCAGAGGAGGGGCTCCTGGGTGGCTCAGCCAGTTAAGCGACTGACTGACTTCGGCTTGGGTCATGATCTCATGGTTTGTGGGTTCAAGCCCCATGCTGGACTCTGTGCTGATGCTCAGAGCCTGGAGCCTGCTTCGGATTCTGTGTCTCCCTCTCTCTCTGCCCCTCCCCTGTTCACACTCTGTCTCTCAGTAATAAGTAAACGTTAAAAAAAATTTTTTTCATATGGGCAGAGGCTCTGAATAGAGATTTTCCAAAGGCATACAGAAGACCGACAGGTACATGAAAAGGTGCTCAACACCAGCAATCATCAGGGAAATGCAGATCAAAACCACAATACCACACCTCACACTTGTTGTAACGGCTGTTTTCAAAGAGCAAGAAATAACAGATGTTGGCAAGGAGGTGCAGAAAAAGGAACCCTTGTGCACTGTCGGTGGGCATGTAAACGGCAGAAATTGGTGCAGCCACTACGGAAAATAATACAGAGTTTCCTCAAAACATTAAAAACGGAAATACCGTGTGATCTGGCAGTTCCGTTTTGAGTATTTATGAGCATTTATCCGGAGACAAAAACACTAACTTGAAGAGACGGCCACACCTCCGTGTTCACCGCAAGATTATTTACAGCGGCCAAGACAGGGAAGCGACTAGGTGTCCATCAGGGGATGAATGAGTCAAGAAAACATAGTATATATGTATACACAGTGGAATGTTATTCGGTCATAAAAAAGAATGAAGTCTTGCTGTTTCCAGTAACACTGATGGATCCAGACGCTAAGTGGAATAAGTAAGAAATACAAATACCATATGACATCACGTATGTGTGGTATCTAAAAGATAATAAAGAGTGAACTCGTAGATCCAGAGAACTGATTGGTGGTTGCCAGAGAAAAGGGGCGACGGTGAGCAAAACGGGTGGAAGGGGTCAAAAGGTACAAGCTTCAGCTGTAAAGTGAATAAACCACGACGTGTAATGGGCAGCATGGGGATTATAGGACATCAGACTTCATCGCATGTTTGAAAGCTGCTGACAGAGTAGATCCTAACAGTCCTTGTCGCAAGAAAAAAATGCAAAAATGTATAGTCGACTCGACTTACTGCTTTGTTCATCTCACAATGTGTACAAATACAAAAACATTATGTTATGCAACTGAAACCAATATAATATTGTATGTCAATTAGATCCCCACCTCCAGAGAGGCCTGGCAGAAATAAAAATATGAAAATTATGAATGAAACAATAGTAAGCATAGAAATCAACTCAAAGAATAAGTGGCAAATGGTGCCATGCATACAAAGTTTAAAACCTTGAAAAACTGGGGCACCTGGGTGGCTCAGTCGGTTGAGTGTCCGACTTCGGCTCGGGTCATAATCTCACAGTCAGTGGGTTCGAGCCCCGCGTCGGGCTCAGAGCCTGGAGCCCGTTTCAGATTCTGTGTCTCCCTCTCTCTCTGACCCTCCCCTGTTCATGCTCTCTCTCTCTCTCTCTCTCTCTCAAAAATAAATAAACGTTAAAAAAATTTTTTAAAAAATAAAATAAAACCCTGAAAAACTAACAAATATTCTGTTCAAGGATGCAAATATTTGTGGTAATAACACCATAAGGAAAAGCAGGAGGATGCTATACGCACTTTGCAGGGTAAAGTCACAAGTCACCTGGCATGGAGAAGGGGTTAGGAACAGGCTCACGAGGACTTTCAAAGACAACGGTCACCTTTGTATCTTAAACCGGGTACTAGGTACATGGATGTGTATCATATCTATTCTTCACAACTTCTAATAGCTACATTTTTGTATCTATTGACATTTAATAAAAGCATCACGTAAGAGAGGTAAGGTGATTCTGAGGCTACAAAGTCCAGTGTTTCCTCATAAGCTTTCTCAAAGGAGAGATTAGATAGAGAATCGGCATTGAGGAGGGCAACTGTTGGGATGAGCCCTGGGTGTTGTATGGAAACCAATCTCACAATACATTTCATATTAAAAAAAAAAAAAAAAAAGAAAGAGAACAGCAAAGAAAACATATTCAAAGATGATAGCGCTAAACTTTTACAGAACTGAAAAATCATAAATCCTCAATTTGAGAACTCATGGAAGATTCAAATCAGGATACATAAATTTACCACTAGACATAATCACGGAAGGACATCAAAGACAAAAAAGTGTTCTTAAAAGTATTCGAAGAAAAAATGGACTAGCTTCAAAAAATGGAAATCGTGACGGCCAACGTTACAACAGCAGGAGGTAAGACAGAAAACAGGAGAAAAACGTCTTCGAAGTGCTGACAGACATAACCAGAGCCTAGAATTCTATACCCAGCCAAGCAATTTTTCCAGAATGCAGACTGAATAAGACCATCTTAGATAAACAAAAGCCTAAACCATTTCACTACTAACATAGCTTCATTGAAAGACCTGCTTAAGAACATATTCATGGAAAAAGGAAAAACCCTGAAACCGGAAGGAAAGGCTGGCATTCAAGAAGAAATGAGATTCTCAACTTTACAGTTAAATGCAATGCATCACTATTTGGTGTGAACTAAAAAAAAAAAACCAAACTGAAAGGTCAAATACTGGGAGAAAAAGAGCATGAAAGACAGAAATGATGCATCGAAGGTAATGTATTGTAGGATCCTTGACTGTTCAGGATTTTCCCAAACAATAAGGTTAACAGCAATTGATAGAAATTAGACTTCATTATTTTAAGCATACCTGTTCAAGTTTTAAGGGTGGCCCCTAGAAGAACAGAAATATAATGCATATTGTAACTTCCAACTAATAGAGAGAAGGCAGGGGGAATGCTAAATGACAGAAGCAGGAAAAGGGAGCCGGGGGAGAAAAACCAGGACTGGACGGCAGAGGTGTAATCAAATACTTGAAGAATATTTAAAACAAAACAAAACAAAAACAAAAAAAAAACAGGCTTAACAGTTAAAAGACTAAAAGTATGAGATTTGGTTTTCATAAAACAGCACTTTTGCCACAACTAATGGAATCGAAGATGCACGTACCCTTTTGACCCAGCAACTGCACTTACACACGTGCAAACAGGGACATGTACAAGAATGTTAATTGCCACATTGTTTGCAACAGGAAACACGTTGGAGAAGATCTAAATGCCCATCACCAGAGGCATTGATGAATACAATGTAGATTTGCTCACACAATGGAATGTTATTCTGCAATTAAAATGGATGAGCTAGCTAGAGCAACATCTATCAACGGGAACTATTTCAAAACTGTAACACTGAGGGAGAAAATCAAGCTGCAGAGGTATACAGAGAATATCGCACCATTTTATACGTTCACAAATACGCAACGCAAAACTAGGTACGGTCTCAAAAACACATTCCGAGGGAACAGAAGCCTAAAACTCCTATGTGGGAATACTCAACAATAGATTCAGAGCCTTCAACTATATTATAATCTATATTTCCTTTAAATAAAATGGTAGAACGTATAGGAAAATATAGTAAAAATCCATAGGAAAAGTCGTGAAACGCTCTAGACCTCACAGAGCATGCTGGAAGTTACCATCAAGATATTGTGTTTGATTATTACTCGCTATTATGTGGTATTATTTGCCAAATACATGACTATTTACTGTGCTTTTCTGCATGACTTAAAATGCTTCTACGAAATAATGTACTTAAGCTTTAAAACTGTTTAGCATTACTACTGAATTCAGATGAAGAAAATCATACCTAGTACTCCCATGAGTTTGCAAGGTACCACAAGAGTGCGAAACCCAGCACTGTTCTTGCCTTCGAGAACCTAATACAGTGGGAAAGATATAACATGATGCAGTCAAAGAGCTAAGTGCGGGGCACTACAAAAACAGAAACAAAAAACAAATACCTGACATAGTGAGTTTTTAATAAATAATTGATGAATGAATGAAAAACCCTGAGTAGGACGGAAGCTGGGGGAAGTCAAATATAAATGTCAGCTTAGGTATCCCAGAAGCCGGGAAATTATAAAAAAATGAAAAAATAAAATATAAAATAAAATAAAATAAAATAAAACAAAACAAAATAAAATAAACCAACAATACTGGTGAGTCTTAGAGTGAAGTTAGACTCCCAAGGGTCGGCTCGGAGATCATGATCATTTTCTGATTTGGAAAGACAACAGGCAGACAGAGTGACACGTGCAGATAAGAGGACAACAGAAAACTCATCAGGAATAAAGACCTTATACTGTGGTCCATCCACAGAGACCCAAATAGTAAATGAGTCTTGGGGCGCCTGGGCGGCTCAGTCGGTTAAGTGTCCGACTTTGGCTCAGGTCGTGATCTCACGGTTCGTGGGTTCGAGCCCCACGTCAGGCTCTGTGCTGACAGCTCAGCTTCGGATTCTGTGTCTCCCTCTCTCTGTACCCCTCCCCTGCTTGTTCTTTCTCTCTCCCTCTCTCTCTCTCTCTCCCTCATTCTCGCTCTCTGTCTCCCTCACTCTCTCTCCCTCTCTCTCTCCCTCATTCTGTCTCTCTGTCTCCCTTACTCTCTCTCCCTCTTTCTCTCTTTCTGTCTCTCTCTCTCTCTGTCTCACTCTCTCTCTCCCTCTCTCCCTCTCTCTCTCCTTCTCTCTCTCTCCCTCATTCTCTCTCTCTTTCTCCCTCACTCTCTGTCCCTCTCTCTCTCCCTCATTCTGTCCCTCTCTCTCTCCCTCTCTCTGTCTCTCTCTCTCTCTCATTCTGTCTCTCCCTCTCTCTCTCTCCCTCCCACCCCCCCCCACACATACACAAAGGACTGCGGCAGCCCGAGAGGACAGGGAAATGATGCTGCTCATAAACTATCGCTTGGTTCTCAAAGCGCAACCTTGGCCTTTTAGCGCATCACCAACGGTCACGTTCTATCAGCCTTCCGGCCGGTGAGCCACCACAGCGGGTCCCGTGTGAACAGGCTGTGGGGCACCAGGGGCCTCGCGTCCCGGCCTCTCCCTGTCCCCACCCCCCCCCGCCCCTACCCCAGGACCCACCGCTGCCTGGGGCTCACAGAGGCCACCGGCGTGCGGGCGCGTCACAGGGACGCAAGCCTAAAAATCCAACAATGACCGACACCCTAAACACGTGTGTCGTGAGGAAAGGACCCCTGATTCCCTCCCGTCGTTACCGGCAACTTAAAAATGGCGGTTTCATGAGGCCCCGTCCTCCCGTCACCCTGTTCCCGTGGGGGTGTCGCCTGTGCTTCCTGCCTCGAGGTGCCCTGAGGACGCGCGAGGGCCCGGCCGGCCGCACCTGGCCCGCCCGGCCACCCCAGGCCCACCCTGGCCACAGCCGCCGTCTGGGGAGATGCTCACTGTCTCCTCCTGTCTGGACCCTCCAAGGACAGGCCGAGCCCTGGCCCTCTTTAATGCTCTGCTCACTCGTCCTTCTGTGTCGCGTAAAAGGTGTGTCCTCTGAATTGTCATGACTCAAAGGACAAAAGGGTTGTCGATTAAGAAGCCGCACGGCCTTCCCAGGAGGTGCGGACACAAAACCTTTCCCTTCCCGGTGTCATTTTCCCAATGTCCATGCTGTACAGTCGAGCTCCTGAAACGACGAAAGAGGAACACTGAAAGACACCGAGAGTTCAGTCTTCTCCTGGATCTCCACGTTCTTCACCGGAATGTGACTCACCGATTTCTATTTCTACCGGAGTAGAAGTCTTTACCTGTATTCGAAATGCTTGAAGTCGCCTTACAAAAAGGCTAGAGAGTTAAAACACAACGCTGCATACTGGGAAATACTGCATCACATTAATTTAGGGCTCAATGGAAGGGCCCCACAACAACGAAAATTGTTATGAGACGTTGAGCCCACCCTAGTATTCACTCATATTGTTTTCACACATTTTTCTGAACAAAGAATTCAGTGTCTTTTCCGTGACCTAGAGTTGATTTAAGATTCTGATGAACCGAAGCTCACTTGTCCAAAAGGTCTACTGTAATCAGAGATCGAGAGCGTTTCAGAGCCGAAGTCGACCATACAGACCAGCTAGTCAAATGCCTTCCAGTCACAGACTGAGAAACTGAGGCTCAGAGAAGCTCAGAGCTTTGTCAGTATCCCCTAGCTGGTCAGCGACAGGCAAGAGGCAAACTTGACTTTTAGCACACGACTTGCTTTGTGCCACTGAGCTTCACCCTTACCTCGTTATTACCGTGCGGAAGGGTCTATTGTCATTAGTCACCGAAGAAGGAATTTCTTCGTAAATTTGATCTTAAAATGTGAATTAGTTCACGGCTGGGATTCCACTAGCTGATTATTTTTCCTCTTCATTCTTCCATGCCAAAATGATCCCTATATTAGCAGGGAAAGTAAAAATCACTAAACCAAACCCTTTCGGCCTGAGAAACACAGTCCTTTAAACAACAAGCTTAAAAAGGTACAAAGATTAGTTGAAAATAATACTATCTTAAAGATCACTCCCTCGAAAGAAATTTAATTTAGCAGTACATAATTCAGGTCAATTGGATGATGATACAGCAAAAATAATTTAGCAGCAAAAAGACTTCGAAACAAAGGAGCGTCTGTCTACTGCACACACACACACACACACACACACACTTTAATAACTTTCAAAGAAAGATAGAAAATGACTAGAAGTTGACAGAAACACAAAGACAGATGGAAATGCAGAATTGTCCGCAAAAGAAAGTGGTGTCCGTGTGTCCTTCGGACTGTAAAGCTTGGATAAAATGAGAAGTTGCTTCAAAAGTCCTTCCCAAGAGGGCTTTTCGGTTCAAATATCTAGGAAAATCTCATCATTTGTGTGCACAGTTGGGAAGGCCCAGGACTGTTCAGGAGATGTGAGAGTACATAACATTATATAATGTAATATAAAATAAGTTAAGTAGTGAGAATTGTTTCAGGTTAGTTGGAAAATATATCTCTGCTTAAGCAATGAAACATCTTTATAATTCACTTCAAGGACTATATTCTCTTAATGCTGATACTCAGAAATGCTCATCAGCTCTCTCTGAATAAAGGACTATTACAAAAAAAATCAAAAATATACTTTAAAAACACAACTGCATGAGCAGAGAAAGTCTGCAAATTTTGTGGACAGCTGAATGGATGTTGTTTCCTCAAAACTACCTCACAAATTCCTGAGTTAATCAAGCTTTATAAATAGAACAGTTTATGTACTCTCTTTTGCAGCCTGCTGTCCTCAAAAAGAAAAAAAAAAAGCAAAGTAGCATTAAGATGTTTTAAATAATATTGTTCTGATGTTTTCAGGACCTGAAGCAGAACTTACGGAATTTTGACAAAAAAAAATATTTCCCCGTTCGGGGCGCCTGGGTGGCTCAGTCGGTTAAGCATCTGACTTTGGCTCACGTCATGATCTCACGGTTCATGAGTTCGAGCCCCACATCAGGCTCTGTGCTGACGGCTCAGAGCCTGGAGCCTGCTTCCGATTCTGTGTTCTCTCTCTCTCTGTCCCCCTCCCCTGCTCATTCTCTGTCTCTCTCTCTCAAAAATAAATAAATATTTTAAAAATTTGAGTTCCCCTTTAATAGCAAACAATTGGGGCCACCTGGGTGGCTCAGTCGTTTTAAGTGTCTGACTTAGGCTCAGGTCATGATCTCACAGCTCCTGAGTTCAACAGAGCCCCGTGTAGGGCTCTGTGCTGACAGCTCAGAGCCTGGAGCCTGCTTCGGATTCTGTGTCTCCCTCTCTCTCTGCCCCTCCCCTGCTCACTCTCTCTCTCTCTCTCAAAATAAATAAACATTAAAAAAAAATATTCCCCCATGCCTTACGCTCACACCCCATAATGAAGCACCATAAAATATCAAGATATCTACTTCGTGGGTAACAACAAAGCACCAACAGTAGCTAATGTCATTCGCATACAATACATGGTATGCGATGTGACATAGAGAGACCATCATGTGGGGATCTGGGGCCGTTTTGTGAGTTACCCTTCCCTCTCTGCCCCTTCTCAGTGGCAGACCTTGTGAAAATGACAGAGTATCTCTGTGCTTTGGTTCGCCATCTGTGAAAACTCAAATATTAGCACCTATACTATTATAGGTCAGTACTGTGGATAAAATAATAGAAATGTGGGGCACCTGGGTGGTTCAGTCGGTTAAGTATCCGACTCCCGATTTCGGCTCGGGTCACGATCTCATGGTTTGTGAGATCAAACCCCATGACGCAGCCTGCTTGGGATTCTCCTTCTCCATCTGCCTCTGCCCTCGCCCCCCTCCCCGTCAAAAATAAATAAATAAAAACTTTAAAAAATAATGCACATGAAAGGCTTAGAGTCTTAAAGTCCGGAACATAGTAGGCACTCAATAAATGCGAGCCTTCACGTGTCAGATACGACTGTATGTTCACTAAGAGCACTATCCCATTATTCTTTCCAAAGTCATTTGAGGTAGATATGACACACACCATGGGATGAATGAACCTCAAAAACATCATGCAGAGCAACAGAAGCCAGGAGCAGGAGTATCTCTGGGCAATTCGATTTGTAGGAAATTCTTAGAAAGTCAAAACTAATATACAGTCACGTAAAGGAGATCAGGAATGTCGTGGGAGTGGAGAGATATGACAAAGGAAGCACAGGGGAAAATGTATGGAGTGAAGGAAAAGTTCTATATCTTGCTCGTGGTGGGCATGTCATGGGTATGCACAGTCATCAAAATTCATCTATGATTAGGTCACCCCTTTCCCAAGCAATGGCTAAAAGAGTCATCAGAAACTGGAGAGAAGAGAGGAGTAATTTGGATTGTGTGCCTCCACCCACCCCTCGTGCATAGACTAACTGGTAGGAAAGATGATGCTTTTGAAGAAAAAACAAAAATATCAAATACTAATCCTGAACTGCATTTATCCTAATTTAGGATTTGCAGTAGGCAGCATGATATGATAGGTCCTCCAAAGAAGCCCACACTCTAATTCCCAGAGCCTGTGAATGTGTCAGATTATGTGGCAAAGGGTCACAGATGGAATTAAGATTGCTAATCAGCTGACCTTGAAGTAGGAAGATTAATACATCATGGGAATGAAAGGTACAGCATGGGGAACAGTCAAGAAGCGTCCCATGGTGACGGATGGTAGTTACACTTATCGCGGTGAGCACAGCGTAACATACAGAGTTGTTGAGTCGCTGTGGTGTGCACCTGAGACTGATGCAACATTGTGTGTTAACCATACTTCAATTTAAAAAACTAGGGAGGGGGCGCCTCGGTGGTTCAGTCGGGTAAGCATCTGACTCTTGATTTCGGCTCGGGTCATGATCTCACAGCCCGTGAGATCGAGCCCTACATCCGGCTCTGCTCTGACCATGCAGAGCCCGCTTGGGATTCTCTCCCTCTCCTTCTCTCTCTGCCCCTCCCCCGCTTTCTCTCTCTCTGTCTCAAAATAAATAAATAAGCATTTAAAAGAATTGAAATAAATAAATAAATAGGGAGATTTTCCTGGATTGAACGTAATCACAGGGGGTTTTAAAAGTAGAAGAGAGTGCGAAGAGATGTGGCTATGGAAGAAAGGCACCCAGATGCCACATCACTGGCCTTGAAGACGGAGACAGGGAGATAGGAGCCATGGAATGGGGGTGGCCTCTAGCAGGTGGAAAAAGCAAGGAAATGGATTGTCTTGTAGATCCCCCAGAAAGGAATACAACCCTACTGGACATCTTGATTGTAGCCCATGAGACCCATGTCAGACTTCGGAACTACAGAACTACAAGGTAATAAATATGTGTTGTTTTCACCCGTGTTGGCGAGGTTGTGGAGAGAAGGGAGCCCTCAGGCACTGTTGGTGGGAATGCAAACTGGTGCAGCCGCTCTGGAAAAGAGTATGGAGGTTCCTCAAAAAATTAAAAACAGAGCTTCCCGCAATTCCACTTCTGAGTATTGATCCAAAGGAGATGAAAACACTAACTCAAAGGGATATCTGCACCCCATGTTCATTGAAGCATTATTTACCGTAGCCAAAATATGGAAACAACCTAAGTGCCCACCAATGGATAAACGGAGAGAGAAAATGTGGTACACACACACACACACACACACAGAGACACACACACACACACACACACACACACACACACACACTGGAATATTACTTGGCCATAAAAAGAGGAAATATTGCCGTTTATGATATGAATGGACTTTGAGGGCATTATGCTAAATAAAATAAGCCAGACAGAGAAAGACAAATGTGGTATGATCTCACTTACATGTGGAATCTAAAAGAGAAATGAAACATGAACTCATCCATACACGGAACAGACTGGGGATTACCGGAAGCAGAGGGTAGGAGGGAACAAAATGAGTGCAGGGAGTCAAAAGGCACAAACATCCAGCTATAAAGTAAATAAGTCCATGGGATGTAATGTACAGCATGGCAACTGTAATTAACACTGTACTGTATATTTGAAAGTTGCTGAGAGTAGATCTTAAAAGCTCTCATCACATGAGTGAAGTCATATGATTTTTGTCTTTCTCTGACTGACTACTTTCATGTAGCATAATACCCTCCAGTTGCATCCACATAGTTGCAAATGGCAAGATTTCATTCTTTTGAATTGCCGAGTAATACATCATTGTGCATATATACATATATATGTACTCCATTGTGTGTGTGTGTATATATATACACACACACCATTTTCTTTATCCATTCATTTTAAAAAATAAAAAATAAAATTAAACACACACACACAAAAAAAGTTCTCATCACAAGAAAAAACATTTGCTGTAACTCTGTGTGGTGATGGATATTAACTAAACCTAGTGTAGTCAACATTTTGCAATAGACACAAATAACAAATCACGATGTTGTACACCTGAAACTACCATAATGCGTGTCAGTTAAATCTCAATTAAAAAATAAATATGTGTTGTTTTAAGCCTTTAAATTTGTGGTAGTCGTTATAGCAGCAGTAGAAAAGTAGCACAGGAATTTGACATTTGAGGCACAAAATGAAGAAACTCAAAATACATTAGAAGGAGAAGGAGAAGGAGAAGAAGGAAGAGAAGAAATATGGGGAAAAGGAGGAGAGGAAGAAATGGAAGGCATGATCACAACAGGGAAAATATTCCTGAATCTTCGTGTTGCACTCGCTCCTGGGAGCCCTGGAGTCCCGAATCCCCATCAGGAGAGCTGGCATAGCCAAGGAGCATCCCTGGGCCCCTCATTCCGTAGCTGTTACTTCCAAACAGTATTTCCAAACTCAGCATTCCAGACCAATGCTAGAAGCTTCCCCCCTACTCCAAGCTCCCTTCTCGGATGAAGCTGAGACACCCTCCGCAGCGTTTTTCTTGACATTCAGATGGGTTATTCCAAACCGACTCTCGTCAACCTCACAACCAAGTCAGGCACAGATGTGTGCACTCCATCACCGTTGAAATCAGGGGAATGCATGCATTTCACAATGGATTCCAACATTCATTACCAGAATAAGAAAACGTCCCGAAGTTGAATGCCACACTCAAGTGCAACAGATGCCTCTCTCTCTCCATTTCACAAAATATCTGTAACAGCTAACTAGAGATACACGCCATGAGATGGTAAAATGGCAATTCAAGTTTACCAAACCAGGACTAGGGAAAATTTAGTTAGAATAGATTGCTAATACCGGGCAGGAAATAAATTGCCTGTACGCAGACCATAAACTCCTATACCGACAGCGAGTGGAGCTGTGGGCGGACGGAGGGACGGGAACTGTAAAACAATGTCCTCCATAAAGAAAAACAAAAGCGGGGCGCCTGGGTGGCGCAGTCAGTTAAGCGTCCGACTTCAGCCAGGTCACGATCTCGCGGTCTGTGAGTTCGAGCCCCGCGTCAGGCTCTGGGCTGATGGCTCGGAGCCTGGAGCCTGTTTCCGATTCTGTGTCTCCCTCTCTCTCTGCCCCTCCCCCCGTTCATGCTCTGTCTCTCTCTGTCCCAAAAATAAATAAA